>NC_063169.1:71416189-71466189 GCF_023159225.1 Perognathus longimembris pacificus
TAAACGCCCCACCCCCATGGCTTCTGATCCGTCACTCACCTGCAGTGAACCGTCAAAGTGGTGGAATGCCACTTCCCAGATGAGGTTGCAGGACTGCATCTTGCCCTACCTCTGCTTGCTCTTCTAACAGAAACCAGCTGCCGGGCCACGAGCCTCCCTGTGGACAGCCAAGGACATGCGGCTTGCCAGCCACCACAAGTAAGAGCTTAAATGTTCATGTCCTCGGATGACCTTCAAGTGCTGGACTGACTGGAGGGCAAATTTTGGTGAGTTGGTATATTTGCAAACACAGGACCTGGAAATGATTAGGTGATGCTTGACTACAAGTTATCATCCCACTTGATCCTGAGGCAGGCCTGCGAGGGAGGTAGCGTCTTGATCACACCCACAGACACCCACACACGGATGAAGTGGACGTTGAGGCTGATGTCCCAAGAGCCTGGGCCCTAATACTTCGCACCTCCAGGAGGGTTAAGTCTCCCAAAACCAAAGTGAAGTCCAAGTTTGGCTTTTAGGGTACAAGAAGTATAAAAGAGGAAGTGGTGCTGTGGCTCCAAGTGATAGAGCTTTGAGCAAAAGAGCTTAGGGACAGTGTCCGGGCTCTATGTTCAAGCCCCACGATTGACAAAAAAAAAAAAAAAGGCAAGAAGTATAAAAGGCCCACACAGCATTCTTTGTTGTTATGTTATTTTATCCCACATTGGGATAGTTTGCTAGGTAGTGTGCAATTAAGGGCACTGCCTTATCAGACAGAGGGTTTCTAGTTCTGCATCTGCTATCAGGGGCAGGTGAACTTGGCCTTAAGAATTAGGGAAGGGGGGTTGGGAATATGGCCCAGTGGCAAGAGAGCTTTCCTTGTATACATGAAACCCTGGGTTCAACTCCCAAGTACCACCTATATAGAAAATGGCCAGAAGTGGCGCTGTGGCTCAAGTGGCAGAGTGCTAGCCTTGAGCAAAGAGAAGCCAGGGACAGTGCTCAGGCCCTGAGTCCAGGACTGGCCAAAAAAAAAAAAGAAGACTTAGGGAAGGGGAGTGGGGGGAAACAACAAGAAATGTACAACTAAAATTAGGGAACTGGGCTGGGGATGTGGCCTAATGGCAAGAGTGCTTACCTGGTATACATTGAAGCCCTGGGATCGACTCCCCAGCACCACATATACAGAAAACGGCCGGAAGGGGCGCTGTGGCTCAAGTGGCAGAGTGCTAGCCTTGAGCGGGAAGAAGCCAGGGACAGTGCTCAGGCCCTGAGTCCAAGGCCCAGGACTGGCAAAAAAATAAATAAAATAAAATTAGAGAACTTTAAAAGGCAACTTCTCAGGACAACTTTGCCCTTACTTGCGTTTGGGGCTTGGGTAACCGTTAGTGTACGGCGCGCCACGTGCGGGGTGCACCCCGCAGTCCGGCTGCTCGGGAGGCGGGCGCGGCCGTGGAGGGAGTTCGAGGCCGGCGGGGGCAGCGTTGGCGAGGCCGCGTGGCTCGAGTGGGACTTGCAAGGCCCTGGCTTCACGGTCCGGTGCGCACGCGCGTGTCTGCCCCGTGCGTGCCGCGTGCCGCCGCGCCGCGCGCTCTCCCTCGGTGCCTCTGCCCCGGGGATCGGGCTACACCCGGGCCGGACGGGCGCGGGCCCCTCCCTCCCCGGCCCCCCGCGCCCCGCCGCCGGGCCGCGGCGCAGAGCCGCGCGCACCCCGCCCCGGCGCGTCCGCCGCCACCTCCCCGCGCCCGGCAGCCGGAAGGGCCGGGGCGGGGCTTCCGGCCGGCGCGCGGAGGCTCGCGGCCCGGGCTTCCGGGTGGGCGTGCGAGGCGGGCCGGCCCGCGGACGGGGCCATGGAGAAGCTGCGGCGGGTCCTGAGCGGCCAGGACGACGAGGAGCAGGGCCTCACCTCGCAGGTAGCGGGCCGGCGGGAGGGACGGGCGGGGGGGGGGGGCGGCCGTGACCCCCGGCGCCGGAGGGGCGGCGCCGAGAGCCCGCTGGGCCTGGCCGGGGGGCGGGGTGGGGGAGGAGGAGGGCGCCGTCCCCGTCCCCGCCGCCCCCGCCCCGCAGCGCCCCTTGGGCCCCGGGGGGCCGCGGCGGGGACCGGACGACCCTCCCGGCCGGCGCGGAGCCGCGGGGTCCCCTGGCCGTGCCGTCCGCGGGCTTCCACCCATCGCCCGACGGCACGGTTAGTAAACCTCAGGAAAGACCTTACAGGGAAAGCTGCGGGGGAGGCCCGCGAGCAACGGGCCAGTTTTCTATGTAGAGACCCGGGGAGGAAATGTGGTGACGTGGCACATAATTAAAAGGCCTACGGTCAGGCCGAGAGCCCTGCGGAAAAGATCTTTTCGAATCACCTAAACGCCTGTGTTTGCACTTTGCCCTAGACGTGATAGCAAGGCTTACTTCGTTCCTCCTTGAAAATAGGAACGGAGCCAGACTGCTTTGTAAGCGTTTTTGTTATGTGCATGCTGACAGATTTGTGTGTGCTGGACGCAGAAGTGGAACCCCGAAGATGGGGTTGTATCCTCAGAGGGCGTTTTAGTTGCCCTGCCCTTTACTTTTCTGACTTCCTTCCTTACATCATCACTAATCAGCACTTCCTGCAGGAAGCCTTTTGACAAGTGTTTACTTGTGATGGAATCTATAAATTGTAATACTAATCGAAAAGAAAAGCTGGGGGCCTCAGCCATCAGTTGTCTTACCCAACTGGTGACATTTTACTAGTGGCTATTTTGTGCTCCATGGTATGCTCTAGATCTGTGTTTTGCAAAGTACTAGCCATAAAGACAGGTGACCATTTAAGTGCAATTAAAATGTATACTTCAGTTTCTTAGTCCTACTGCCCATGTTCTAAGTGTTGAACAGACCTAGGGTCAGCAGCTACTGTAGGGACAATGCCTGTGGGGGTGATTTCCACCATGGAAAGATCTGTTGGGTGTCACTGTAGACCTTGGGGAGGTAAAGGTGATGTGCCTGAGAGGAGAAACATACGTAAAGTCTTTGATCTCAAATTACAGCGACTGGCTGCTATTGACTGAGATGATTATTCATTCATTGAGTAGATCGCGTGGCTTCCATGTGAGCCTTGGGACCACTTAGTAAACAAGTATATAACTTTCCCTGCAGAAAAGTGCCATGGGAAAGCTGGAGCAGGGTTGTTGCACTGTGTAGAGTGGTTAGCCAGGCCCATTTCAGAGTGACGTGTGACACGGGTCTAGGAGCCCTGAGAGCCAGGAGCGAAGGCTTCTAGGCAAGGAGATGAGAGTGGCTGGGGCCCGGTGTATGTGTGACTAGCCTGCAAAGCATGCTCAGTTGGGAAGCTGAATTTCTGAAGGCTGGGGGAAGGATTTTGATCTAGCTTTGTTGGGAGTGGAGGGAAATGCTCTGAGTTTTGAGTGTAATGATGGCTCTCAAAACTGCAGAGCTTTACATTAATCTGACGACATTCTAGTTCCTGCATTTAAACACAGATGACTCAGTCACATTAAGACATATACCTTCAACTCCAGACATCATGTTCTTAAGAAAGAAGCCTATAAAGACGGAGTGGGAGCCAGGCACCCGTGGTCATGCCTGTAATCCTAGCGGCGCAGGAGGCCGACATCTGAGGATTGCAAAGCTGGAAATGGCACTGTGGCCCAAAGTGGTAGAGCACTATCCTTGACCACAGAAGCTTGTGGACAGTGTCCAGGCCCTGAGTTCAAGCCCTAGGATGGGCACACAAAACGGTGGGGGATGGGGGAGCGGGGTTATATAGTCTAAGTGGTAGAGTACTTAACAAGCAGGAGGTTTTGAGTTTGATCCCTAGTACTACCGAAAGAACAAATACATCTTCATTAATTGATCACAGGTCCTAGAGTGACTTCATAATTACAAACCACATTAATTGGAACACTGAGCCAGTGTAGCTGAGATTTCTCTCATATATACCTATACATATAGGTATATATGATATGCATTCATTTGTCCAGTATAGACACATACATACATATTGAGGATTTTTTCTCCTTTTTTTTGGAAGCAGGGTTTTGCTCTGTAGACTGGGATAGGATTTTGGTGCGTGTCACCACAGCTGGCTGTGATCTACACTTTGTATCTTTGTGTGTGTGTGTGTGTGTGTGTGTGTGTGTCCCTCCCTCAGCTTATTTACTCAGGGCTAGTGCTCTACTAATACAGCTCTACTTCTGGCTTTTTTTGGGGGGCGGGTAGTTAGGGTTCGCTTCAAAACAAGATCCTCAGATCTCAGCCTGAGTGGCTAGGATTATAGAGCCACCCTGAGCCTGGGAATACTTTGTTGTTGTTTTTTAATCGTCAACTCTTTAACCTTGGAAACAACCAATTGCTATCGCCGTTCCCTTTACCTTTTCTCATGTCTGGTGATGTTCCTTCTTATGTGTGTCCCATGTCTTACTGAACAATGAGTGCTGCGTTGCCAAATAATCGCATTTATCTATTTATTTATTTATTTATTTATTTATTTATTTGCCAGTCCTGGGCCTCAGACTCAGGGCGTGAGCACTGTCCCTGGCTTCCTTTTGCTCAAGGCTAGCACTCTGCCACTTGAGCCATAGCGCCACTTCTGGCCGTTTTCTATATATGTGGTGCTGGGGAATCGAACCCAGGGCTTCATGTATACGAGGCAAGCGCTCTTACCACTAGGCCATGTTCCCAGCCCTGCTTTTAATTTTTGAACCTCTTTTTGCACAAAGACTTTTGAAGAAAATACACACAAGAGCTACCGACTTGGATTTTTCAAAGTCCTTTCAGGACTGCTCTGGCTGCTCTTTGGAAGAGGGTTCATAGGCTGAGCAGGCGATTCATGCAGTGGTTCCAATAAGAGGTGACTGATGAAGTGGCCTGTGTCAGGTTCTGTAAGTGGCTTGACGGTAGAGCCAGCTAGATGAGCTCTTGACCACTTGAATCACATGAGGCGGAAAGGCTGTCTTCCTGATGTTTGGCTCGGATCTCTGGGAAATGGAAGTGCCCTCACTGGGATGTGGGAGGGAGGGAGGATCAGTCAGATCCCTGGAGGAAGAGCCCTTGGGTCCAGGTGCTGAGTGGGAGCTGTTAGTCAGGCCGCAGGTGACGGGGTGGGAGGGGGAGTGGGCAGAAGTGGAAAGGACTTGACCTCTGTGAGTCCCCGTGTGTGGGCTGTGGAGCCAGAAGGGCAGGAGAGCTGGGAGCCGAGGGTGAAGGAGTGGAGCCGGGAGGTGTGTGAGTGAGGGGAGGGGCGGTGGGCGTGGAATGGCTCTTTCTGCTTTCTTCTTTTGTACACTACTATTGTGTTGAAACAGGAAGGAGGGGAGACTGGGTTTAAGGTACTCCCTAGTTGAAAGCCCCTGTGCGCTTCTTTGTCCGGCAGTAGCCCAGGACCCACGCTGCGCGCAGCCATCCGTGGACCTCGGCCCTTGGAGTGTGTGCAGATGGGGGGGGGGTGCGCGTGTGTGTGTGTGCGTGCACACGTGTGCATGCGTGCAGGGAGCCTGGACCGGCACGGTGGGGCAGGAAGAATTGCTGGAAGGGTGTGGAGGGCAGCCTCCATCCAAGCGGCTTTCTCTTCCTCTGGCTTTTTCTTTTTTGCGGGGAGGTTTGTAATTTTAGTCTGAGAACAAACTTAAGAGATGAACAGTTTGGTTGCTTTTCCTCCTCTTGTCTGGGAAAGCAGCAGCACACTTTGGAGGCAGACCTGGAGGGTGAGGGGTTTTGATCTGTCCGCTAGCATGGCACCCTGTTCTTGCCCAGGCTTTCATGCATTTGGAAGCATTCTGGAATTTTCCCAGTTCGGAATTGGGGAAATCTGTGATTTGTGTGTGTACCTAGGACACAAGTCATTTGTTGGTGGATTGATTACTCCAAGTGCAAATGGAAATCATTTGTCATAACCTTTCATTTTAGAGGTTATCTCATGGAAAAGAGAGGAGAAAGATCTACTGTTACACAGAAGACCATTCTATTTTGTTGCTGAAGGAAATAAACTGGCTATTGAGAAGGAACCATCCATTTAACTTAGGAACAATGGGCTGATTTAAGTTTGTAGAGGAAAGTAAAGCAAGGGCAGTTTGCTCATCATTGTACACTCCATTCACTATTGAACCATTTCTGTCAGTCGTGGGGCTTGAACTCTGGGCCTGGTTGCTGTCCCTGAGCTCTTCAGCTCAAAGCGAGTGCTCTACCACTTGAGCCACAGCACTACTTCTGGCTTTCTAGTGGCTACTTGGAGGTAAGAGTCTCACAGACTTTCCTTCCCAGGCTGGCTTCGAAATACCATCCTCAGGTCTCAGCCTCCTGATTAGGATGACAGGGGTGAGACCCTGGCACCCAGCTCCATTTCCATTTTTAATTGCAAATAAAATTGGATATACACTTTATGATACAATGCTTTTATAGATTTACACACATGTTGTGGATTGGCAAAATCAAGCTAATGGTGGTTAATGGATCAGATCACTTATTACGTAATTAGATAATTGATTAAGTTAATGAGTAATTAGATCACTTATTAAGTAATGAGTGAAAACTTAGGGTTTATTCTGTTCTATATTATTACAGTACGTAGTGTATATTATTTCTGAAAAAAATTTAGGGGTGGGGTGGGGGTGTTGGTCTTTTCCATCAGACTCTCCTGCCTAGGCTGGCTTCAAATCAGTCCTTAGATCTTAGCCTGCTGACTCATAGGATTACAGGCCTGAACCATCGACGCCTGGCATTTAGGGGGGTCTCTCTCTCCTCTCTCTCTCATCCTGGGGCTTGAACTCAGGGCCTGAGCGCTGTCCCTGAGCTTCCTTTGCTCGAGGCTAGCACTCTACCACTTGAGCCACAGCGCCCCTTCCAGCTTTTTCTGTTGATGTGGTGCTGAGGAATAAAACCCATGGCTTCATGTATGCAAGCACTCTACCGCTAAACCACATCCATATTTTAAAGCAAATGATCAGTTTTGGCATTGCTGGAAACAGAATGGGTGACTTCAAAGAGCTTTTAAATGTTTAACAGTGGTGTGACGCCTAGAGCACTTAGGTTTTGTCTTTTTTTCATGCTGCGTAAGGACTCAGGCTGGTGGCTCAGGTAAGTGGTGGAGCCAAAGGTGCGGCCCCCTGAGGCTTGCGAGCGTCCCCTCTCGTGCCTGTTCTTAACGTACCTCGTGAGCGTGTGGTCTGACTCTGCTGCTGGCTTTCATCAGTTCCATGAGGGGCTTCACTGTCACCTTCTCACACAGGCGCAGTCCTATTTTTAAGTGTATATGATAGTATAGGGCATAAATTTATAGGTGGGGATATGTCAGGAGCCGAGCTAGCAGCTAAGCTCATCCTGACCTCTGGCTGTGCCGATGTCGCCAAGATGTCGGGAGCCAAACCTGCACCTAGGTTCATTATCACCTCTGGCTGTGCTGTTACCGCCAGGATATGCTAAAGGCAAGGACAATTGTTCACATCCACTATCCGGAATCGCTTTGCTATGTCCCCACCTTGCTTTGTCCACTGGAGTAGATTCCTATGTTAATCAACCTTGTCCTGTGTCTACTGTAATCAAATGTTGCAAACTTCAAAGCCTCTTTATGTTCTGGAATTTTAACAATCCTATGCTATTCCCTGGTTCCAAAACTGTATATAAGCTGGGAGTGAGAATAAACTGTTGCTGCAGTCTTGAGGTTCAACCTTGCGGCTGCAGACCTCCCGTACCCCATCTTTGTCTCTTGTCTTTTTTCTCTTGCCTTATTTTTCCTTTTCCTTAATCCTCGCCGCCCCTCAGTCAGGATTCCCGTTTCCCTGCTGGCTGGCCCGGCAGGGGGATAGAAGTCCTTGTGTATTTCCATCTTTTTTAAACGGCTATTGACAAATTTCTCTTGCCTCGGACTGAAAGGCCCAAGTATACACAAGTAGCGCAGTTAGTCACCCTGGTGTTTCCACTGAGTCTAATACTTTCAAAGCACGCATTTTGATTTCTACTTTTCCCATGTAATTTGGCTGGAATTTGCATCTTGTATAAGATGCTGTTCTGGAATGAATTATTGTAAACCTTGTGCGTATGATGGTTAAGGAGGACCCAGCTCTGGCCGTGAGCTGGTTTTTAATGAGCTGCCGGCTCTTGGCCAGGCCTGCACCGTACCCCTAGCCCGCGTCCCGGGAGTGGCGGGAGGGAGAGATCCCCGGGGCCTGGCTCCCGGCCAGCTCTGCAGGCCTGTGCTGGACTCCCGGTCACACCACCTCCTTGCTCAGCCTCCCTGACCGGGTGGCTGCCACGGGCCCAGCCTCCTCCAGCCAGCCTTTCCTTCCGCCCTGCGGCGCCCGTGTCCTGACTCTTCCCGTGGCCCCGTGAGCATCTGATGCCCGCCGGCAGCCCGTGTTGGGGGAAGCACACGTGGTACTACGATGAGACCTCACGGAGTCGGAAACCTCCGGCATCACCCGGCACCCAGACCGCCACGCCAGCCCCGGCGGCCAGGCGGTGAGCGACCCTCCAGTCTGCAGAGGAAAAGCCAAGCTGCAGCTTGCCTTACCTTAGCGTGAGGAGTCGGAATCCCGAATGCTGGTTGAAGAACCCATTCTCAGTTGTCCTTCTCTTTTCTAAGGTCCTGGACGCCACCTCCCTGAGTTTCAGCACCAGATTGAAGTGTTTTGCAATATGCTTCGTGGCTGGCATTTTCTTTTCTATCCTTGTGAGTTAAGGCTTTACTTTGATCAATAATTTGTCATTTGTGGTAGACTTATTCCCATTCAGTACCAATAAGCAGTCTGTTTTACCTACATGCTCTTAGATTATTTTGACGGAATATACCACCTGAAGTAAAGGGATAGAGACTGATTTTTAAAGAGATGTAGAAATTAGTATTTGGGGGAGTTTGGAGGATGGTTGAAATGATTTTATTTTAAAAGTCAGCGTGTGTTAAGAGAACTTGGCGAGGCAATAAGTGAGGTGTGTTTATGGCCTGTTTCAATTTGCCAGTCAAATGGATATTTAACTTCAAGAGTGAGATTTACTGACAAGTACGAAGATGGTTTTGTTGTGGCTCATTTATGTACATTATCGCCAACAGGCAGAAAAGTCAAGTTAGTACAAACCATTGGGAAGGAACTGGTGTTACAGTAGTGCACCTGCGTTTAAACGCCCTGCTCTCAGCGTCTGAGTATTGATTGCTACTGCAGTAACACGCATAGGTTCTCGGCCAATACAACTTACTTGTGTCTGTAATGTCTAATTAGGGAACTGGATTGCTGTGGCTTCCCAACATAAAACTTTTTGCAGTGTTCTACACCCTTGGAAATCTTTCTGCATTGGCCAGGTATGTATACCTCTTTGGCTTCTCAAAATACCTTGTTTGCTCCTGCTACCAAAGATGAGCACCTTGCTCCTGGGATGCTTCTTCTGCTTTGTGCATCTTACAGCTTCAGTGTGCTCATTCTGTAAGGCCAGTGGACCTCTGCTGTGTGCCAGCTACCATGGTGGAGTGTGGATGATGGCAGTAGCTAGTGGTGCTGTGGCTCAAGTGGTAGAGCATTAGCTTTGAGCACAAAGAGGCCCGGGGACAGAGCCCAGGCCCCGAGTTCAATCCCCACTACTGACACCCCCCCCCAAAAAAAAAAAAAAAGTCTCATTGATGGCAGTAGGTGCTGTGCACCGGGGCTGTGCCAAGTGTGGCACAAGAGGTGGATGCTAGTGCCAGCCTGTGCCATGCTGGTGAGGTGGGGGCGGGCCTCCCCCTAACATGGGGGGGCGGGAGTCCCAGCCCACGCTGTCGCTGCTACACTGTTGTCCTTGCTCGCTTCTTCCTGTAGAGCACAGGTTTGGTGACTCCAGGTCTGAAGGAAGTGCGGAAGGACTAGGAGATGAGCTGGCTGAGGGCCCAGAACGGAGCACTACACGGTCGTTAAGACTATCCGTACTGCGTTAACAGAGTATCCGTACTGCGTTAACAGAGTACCAGAGGGGGACCATTCATAAAGAACCAAGGTGTATTTCTAATTCTGGAGGCTGAGAATGCCATGATTGAGGCTTTGGTGTCTGGGAAGCTCGTTAGAGGAAGATGGTTATTAAATAAACTAACGGTGGCGTCTTGGTTGACAGGCGGTTTACTTTTGCATGGTGTGGGGGATTAGTGGAGCCTCTCTCAGTTATTTTATTTGTTTCCAATAGTACCTGCTTTCTGATGGGACCCCTGAAGCAGCTGAAGAAAATGTTTGAAACCACAAGATTGTTTGCAACAATTATTATGCTTGTAAGTAAATAATGCTAAGGTTGTTTTTTTAAAAAGTTTTTTTGTTGTTTTTATTGGGCTGCTCATGGGATTTGAATTCAGGGCTTAGGTGTAGTCCCTGAGCTTTTGTACTCAAGGCTAGCTAGCACCCTACCACTTGAGCCACAGCTCCACTCCAGCCTTTTTTGTGATTAATTGGACACGGCAGCCTCACAGACTTTCCTGCCCTAAGTGGCTCCTTACTGAGATCCTCAGGTCCCAGCCATCTGAGTAGGATTACAAGTGTGAGCACTGGCACCCAGCCTTATTCATGAGCGATGGCTGTCTTATTATGCTACAGAGCGATGGTTACACCCTCAAGGCTGTGTGGTTGAGGATCTTGGATGGTATAGTACCTTGTGTAACTATAGCTGAGTGTGTTTTCTTTTCTTTTCCTTTTTGGTGCTGTCCTGGGACTTGAACTCACAGCTGGGCACTGTCTCGGAGCTTTTCTCTTTTTGATCAGAGCTTAGCCTTCTACTTTAACCATAGCTCCACATGTCGCTTTTTGCTGGCTAATTGGCGATTCGTGTCTCACGGACTTTTCTGCCTGGACTGCGATCCTCGGATCTTAGCCTCCCGAGCAGCTGGGATTGTAGGCCAGAGCCACGAGGACCCGGCTGCAGATCGCTGGCCTGTCCGCACTGTGTGAGGGAACAGAGGCAGGTTGCCCTGAGTCCATCTCAGGCAAGCTGGCGTTCGGTGTCCTCCGGCTTTTGTCCCTTGTGGTGTGCCTGCCTGGCAGGTCGTCCTGTGACCCCACCTGGAAGCAGCCCTCCTTCACGCAGGGGTCCTGGCTCCAGTCATCACTCTCAAGTGCTCTCTGTCGGGGGCTGGGAGGGGCGCGAGAAAGCTTAGGGTTGTGGATGGGCATAGGAGAGCGGCCCCGCCTCTTCCCCCTTCATGCGTCTGGTTGCACAGATTTACTTAAGTCATATAAATGGCCCTACTGGCAGGTTAGTTTTTCCCTTCAACTATTAACTGTTTCCAAACATAAGTAACTTAACTTGCAGGTGAAGAAAACAATGTTTGTAACAAGCCTGTCTGCCAGACTTCTATTTTCTCACCAGAGAAAAAAATTCACTTTTTGGCTTATTTTTATTTATTGTGTCTTTATTCCACGTGAGTTTTATTACTGTGTTTCCACTGGCTCTTGTAGTAATTTTACATAGGCTCGCTTGTGTATCAGCACACTGCCTGGATCATTAGGAAATTATCTTGCACTGGTAGTGTTCACTCCGATGATACGTTACTAAGGTTTTTTTAGGCTGTCATGGCGTTTGTCGTTAACCTTAGAAACTGTCAGGAGGTTTGGAGGTGCAAGCTGCCTCCCCCACGCTCAGTAGTGTGTGGGCTCCACGGTGGCGATGGCTGTCCCTGCAGGTGGGGAGTGTGTGGGCTGCAGGTGGGGAGCTGGGTCATCTGGTGTGTGTGGCTGTCCCTGCAGGTGGGGAGCTGGGTCATCTGGTGTGTGTGGCTGTCCCTGCAGGTGGGGAGCTGGGTCGTCTGGTGTGTGTGGCTGTCCCTGCAGGTGGGGAGCTGGGTCGTCTGGTGTGTGTGGCTGTCCCTGCAGGTGGGGAGCTGGGTCGTCTGGTGTGTGTGGCTGTCCCTGCAGGTGGGGAGCTGGGTCGTCTGGTGTGTGTGGCTGTCCCTGCAGGTGGGGAGCTGGGCCGTCTGGTGTGTGTGGCTGTCCCTGCAGGTGGGGAGCTGGGTCGTCTGGTGTGTGTGGCTGTCCCGCAGGTGGGGAGCTGGGTCGTCTGGTGTGTGTGGCTGTCCCTGCAGGTGGGGAGCTGGGTCGTCTGGTGTGTGTGGCTGTCACCGCGCAGGTGGGGAGCTGGGTCGTCTGGTGTGTGTGGCTGTCCCTGCAGGTGGGGAGCTGGGTCGTCTGGTGTGTGTGGCTGTCACCGCGCAGGTGGGGAGCTGGGTCGTCTGGTGTGTGTGGCTGTCCCTGCAGGTGGGGAGCTGGGTCGTCTGGTGTGTGTGGCTGTCCCTGCAGGTGGGGAGCTGGGTCATCTGGTGTGTGTGGCTGTCACCAGGCAGGTGGGGAGCTGGGTCGTCTGGTGTGTGTGGCTGTCACCGCGCAGGTGGGGAGCTGGGTCGTCTGGTGTGTGTGGCTGTCCCTGCAGGTGGGGAGCTGGGGTCTGGTGTGTGTGGCTGTCCCTGCAGGTGGGGAGCTGGGGGTCTGGTGTGTGTGGCTGTCACCGCGCAGGTGGGGAGCTGGGTCGTCTGGTGTGTGTGGCTGTCCCTGCAGGTGGGGAGCTGGGTCGTCTGGTGTGTGTGGCTGTCCCTGCAGGTGGGGAGCTGGGTCTGGTGTGTGTGGCTGTCACCGGCAGGTGGGGAGCTGGGTCGTCTGGTGTGTGTGGCTGTCCCTGCAGGTGGGGAGCTGGGTCATCTGGTGTGTGTGGCTGTCACCAGGCAGGTGGGGAGCTGGGTCGTCTGGTGTGTGTGGCTGTCCCTGCAGGTGGGGAGCTGGGTCGTCTGGTGTGTGTGGCTGTCCCTGCAGGTGGGGAGCTGGGTCGTCTGGTGTGTGTGGCTGTCCCTGCAGGTGGGGAGCTGGGTCGTCTGGTGTGTGTGGCTGTCCCTGCAGGTGGGGAGCTGGGTCGTCTGGTGTGTGTGGCTGTCCCTGCAGGTGGGGAGCTGGGTCGTCTGGTGTGTGTGGCTGTCACCGCGCAGGTGGGGAGCTGGGTCGTCTGGTGTGTGTGGCTGTCCCTGCAGGTGGGGAGCTGGGGTCTGGTGTGTGTGGCTGTCCCTGCAGGTGGGGAGCTGGGGGTCTGGTGTGTGTGGCTGTCCCTGCAGGTGGGGAGCTGGGTCGTCTGGTGTGTGTGGCTGTCCCTGCAGGTGGGGAGCTGGGTCGTCTGGTGTGTGTGGCTGTCCCTGCAGGTGGGGAGCTGGGGGTCTGGTGTGTGTGGCTGTCCCTGCAGGTGGGGAGCTGGGTCGTCTGGTGTGTGTGGCTGTCCCTGCAGGTGGGGAGCTGGGTCGTCTGGTGTGTGTGGCTGTCCCTGCAGGTGGGGAGCTGGGTCGTCTGGTGTGTGTGGCTGTCCCTGCAGGTGGGGAGCTGGGTCGTCTGGTGTGTGTGGCTGTCCCTGCAGGTGGGGAGCTGGGGTCTGGTGTGTGTGGCTGTCCCTGCAGGTGGGGAGCTGGGTCGTCTGGTGTGTGTGGCTGTCCCTGCAGGTGGGGAGCTGGGGGTCTGGTGTGTGTGGCTGTCCCTGCAGGTGGGGAGCTGGGTCGTCTGGTGTGTGTGGCTGTCCCTGCAGGTGGGGAGCTGGGTCGTCTGGTGTGTGTGGCTGTCCCTGCAGGTGGGGAGCTGGGTCGTCTGGTGTGTGTGGCTGTCCCTGCAGGTGGGGAGCTGGGTCGTCTGGTGTGTGTGGCTGTCCCTGCAGGTGGGGAGCTGGGTCGTCTGGTGTGTGTGGCTGTCCCTGCAGGTGGGGAGCTGGGTCGTCTGGTGTGTGTGGCTGTCCCTGCAGGTGGGGAGCTGGGTCGTCTGGTGTGTGTGGCTGTCCCTGCAGGTGGGGAGCTGGGGGTCTGGTGTGTGTGGCTGTCCCTGCAGGTGGGGAGCTGGGCCGTCTGGTGTGTGTGGCTGTCCCTGCAGGTGGGGAGCTGGGGGTCTGGTGTGTGTGGCTGTCCCTGCAGGTGGGGAGCTGGGTCATCTGGTGTGTGTGGCTGTCCCTGCAGGTGGGGAGCTGGGTCATCTGGTGTGTGTGGCTGTCACCAGGCAGGTGGGGAGCTGGGTCGTCTGGTGTGTGTGGCTGTCACCAGGCAGGTGGGGAGCTGGGTCGTCTGGTGTGTGTGGCTGTCACCGCGCAGGTGGGGAGCTGGGGGTCTGGTGTGTGCGGCTGTCCCTGCAGGTGGGGAGCTGGGTCGTCTGGTGTGTGTGGCTGTCCCTGCAGGTGGGGAGCTGGGTCGTCTGGTGTGTGTGGCTGTCCCTGCAGGTGGGGAGCTGGGTCGTCTGGTGTGTGTGGCTGTCCCTGCAGGTGGGGAGCTGGGGGTCTGGTGTGTGCGGCTGTCCCTGCAGGTGGGGAGCTGGGTCGTCTGGTGTGTGCGGCTGTCCCTGCAGGTGGGGAGCTGGGTCGTCTGGTGTGTGTGGCTGTCCCTGCAGGTGGGGAGCTGGGTCGTCTGGTGTGTGTGGCTGTCCCTGCAGGTGGGGAGCTGGGGGTCTGGTGTGTGTGGCTGTCCCTGCAGGTGGGGAGCTGGGTCGTCTGGTGTGTGTGGCTGTCCCTGCAGGTGGGGAGCTGGGCCGTCTGGTGTGTGTGGCTGTCCCTGCAGGTGGGGAGCTGGGTTGTCTGGTGTGTGTGGCTGTCCCTGCAGGTGGGGAGCTGGGTCGTCTGGTGTGTTGCTCACACAGCTTCTGCTCACAGCGGGCGTGGAAACGGCGCCACCTCTGTGCCCTCCACGCCAGCTCCAGCTCAGTCGCGTGGCAGAAAACCATATTTGGAGTGTTCGTTGTGGCAGATTGTTAAGCAGGCAGGCTGTGCGCTCCTCGTGGTAAAGAGGTGACAGCGGGTCCAGACAGAATCAGAAACCCAACCAGGGTCCCTGGAGACCGTGGGTCAGGCCTGGGCTCCAGCGCCTCTCCTGCTTCGCTGTGCCCGTGGCGGCGGTGGCGGAGGTGTCTGTGCACGGGCAGGGACTGATGTGCGGGCTTCTTGTGCAAAGCATGGTCACACTCACCGTACAGCCATGTGCAGGTGAGCTGCAGGTGAGCGCGCAGTCGTGGGGCAGGCGCAGGAGAGTGTGTGCGCTCTGACGAGGCTGCGGGTCACTCACGGTGTGCTCTTTCCTCCGTAGTTATGCCTCGTCTTCACCCTGTGTGCCGCTCTGTGGGTAAGTAGTGTCAGCCGGGCAGGCCTCCCGCCAACTCTGTTCCATTTGTAAGGCCCCGGGGAGTACGCGTCACACACAGACACCCAGTGGCCAGGTGTAGAGGATTGGGCCTTGTATGAGAGCACGCACAGAAGGAATCGTGCTGACGCTGGCGGATTTGGGTTCTCTCAGGAATGGGGGCTCCCCCTGTGGGTTCTCTCTTGTCTGTTCGCCCTGTGGATTCTCTCTGTCTCTTCTCCATGTGGGTTCTCTCTGGGTTCTGTCTGTTTCCCCTGTGAGTTCTCTGTCTGTTTCCTCTGTGGGTTCTGTATCTGGTCCCCTGTGGGTTCTCTGTCTGGTCCCCTGTGAGTTCTCTCTGTCTGTTCCCCCTGTGGGTTCTCTGTCTATTTCCCCTGTGGGTTCTCTCTGTCTGTTTCCCCTGTGGGTTCTGTCTGGTCCCCTGTGGGTTCTCTCTGTCTGGTCCCCTGTGGGTTCCTGAGTCACTATAGGGCAGGGGCAGGTGTGACAGGGGGCTCAGCCCTGTGGGAGAGAAGGCAAGAGAACGAAGCAGACAGTGGAAAGGAGCCAGAAGAGCCTCAGCCATGCACCACTGTGGATAATGGAATACCAGCTTTAGTCTCTGAGGATGGCACACAATACAGCCCCTGCCACTAATTGGCGCTTCGGATTATTCATTACCTTCACTTGGCTTTTTTGTACATACCTGCTTCCCAGAAGACTTCAAAGCACTTCTTCTTTTTTTTTTTTTTTTTTTGCGCCAGTCCTGGGCCTTGGACTCAGGGCCTGAGCACTGTCCCTGGCTTCTCTTTGCTCAAGGCTAGCACTCTGCCACTTGAGCCACAGCGCCACTTCTGGACATTTTCTATATATGTGGTGCTGGGGAATCGAATCCAGGGCTTCATGTATACGAGGCAAGCACTCTTACCACTAGGCCATATCCCCAGCCCCCTCAAGGCACTTCTTTTTTTTTTTTTTTTTTGGCCAGTCCTGGGCCTTGGACTCAGGGCCTGAGCACTGTCCCTGGCTTCTTCCCGCTCAAGGCTAGCACTCTGCCACTTGAGCCACAGCGCCGCTTCTGGCCGTTTTCTGTATATGTGGTGCTGGGGAATCGAACCTAGGGCCTCGTGTATCCAAGGCAGGCACTCTTGCCACTAGGCTATATCCCCAGCCCCTCAAGGCACTTCTTAAACTAGCAACCAAACTATGCATCTTCTTTAAAAGGATTGAGTCTTGGAGTCTTTATTAGAGCATTAGCAGTCTGCAGGCCAAACTATATGTTTTGAAAAAGAAACCGCAAGGACTGGGATACATTTTAATACTAGAGCACTTGCCTGCCTATGGGCTAGGCCCTGGGTTCAAACCCCAGCACCACAGAAAAAGAAAGAGGCTTAATAAGTGTGTGTATACGTGTGTATATATATAATACACACACACATGTATGTACATATACACATATATGTGTATATATGAAATCTGTTCTATATACAATGTAAAGTATATATTTTAGAAACGTTTTATTAAAATATACTGGCTTTTACCTTTGTACCAACTTTTTTATGAGATAGACCTCTTTTTCTAATGATAATTTTAAAGAATAATATCCTCAAATACTTTTAGTTCGTACCTAGGGAACATTGATCTCTTTTTGGAATAGTCTAGTAGCCTGTTTGTAATATCAGGGATAAAGAAGTAAGGAACCAAACCTAATGACAGGGCTGTAGGAGTGCTCTGTGGCGCAGGTCTGTCGGGGATGGGCAGGAGCCTAAGTTTGATCCCAATACCAGAAAAGAAACAGACAAGTCTTCAACTCGATTACTTTAAAGCCTTATAGAAACTATTCTAGAGTCTGCACTTTCTCTTCCAAATAGCTCAAGAGAAGAGAAGGAGCCGGGGGTAAGGTTGTAGTTGGGGGGGGAGGGTTAGCTGTAGATGAGGGAGGGCGGAGGGGGAGGGCTGGGGATAAGAGCCGGATGAGCTGTAGATGGCTCCTGGGTTGGGTCTGAGGGCGCCAAGTCTAGAGGTCTAGGAAAGCTTCTGTGGCTTTAAAGACCTCGCGGAAGGAGCTACTGTGTCCAGCCTCTGCACAGCTGCTCAGTGACATGGAAGGTCATGTGTTTTGCAATATTTAATAGATACAGTTTTGGAAGGAAATGTACTTCCTAGACATTCAAGTTTCTGAAGTTTGTCATACTAAAATGTAATAAAGAAATTCTTTATTAAATATTTTCCTTTTGAAGGGGAAGAAATGGGCTAAGTGGTAGAAAGTATTATTTTAAACCTAAATGCTTTGTTCTGTTTTTGCTCTTGTTAGTGGCACAAGAAGGGACTGGCCTTATTATTCTGCATATTGCAGTTCTTGTCCATGACGTGGTAAGTCTTTTTCTTAAAACAGTTACTAGAAAGACAGAATGGCCTGGCGTGCCAGTAATCTGTGACGCCTAGGTCCGGGATTCGGGTCCTGTGCCTCAGGGCCAGGCTTCCCTCCTGTGTGGGCTGATTTGAGGGCGGGGTGGGCTCTAGGTGGTGGCAGCATGCTGGGAAAGAAAAAACGTGATACAGTGTAGGTCTAGACCCCTGGCTCTCACGGTGACCCTCACAGTTTAGGGGGCAGATTGGGAGGACCGTGGTTTCCTGTGTGCTACCCCGCACAGGAAAGCCCATGAGGCTGCATCTCGGCGAGGCGGCTGTGCGTGCATGGTGGTGAGCAGAGAGTAGGGGAATGACAGTCTAGGCACAGACAGTCCTGGCAGAAAGTGAGACCCTGCCTCAGGAGAGGGCTGGGCGTGGTGGTCAGAGGTGGAGCCCCACGGGAGGGGCGGGGGGTGGGGTGGGGGGGCTCCATGCGGACTCTGGTACTGCCAGAGCTGCCGTGTGGGGCTAGGAAGGGGCCAGTTCCTGGGCACTCTACCCGCATGGCTGGCAGATCTGCAGCGGGAACCCGCCCTGGAGGCACTGCGTGGGCCGTGTGGATACTGGCTGGTGCGCTGTCCTTCCATCCGCACTTCCCTCTTGTGTCGCCCAACGTTCCTGCGCCTTCTTCCCGACCAGACTCCCCGGCACTGGGAACTCCACTCCGCTCCGCCCGCGCCGCACGCTCCCCGCACGTCTGCCTCGTCGAGGAAAAAAATAAAAGAATCAGGAAAAGGTGGAGATAAAGGATATTCAGTATCCAAACCTGGAAATCGACACAAAAAGGAAACGCACAATTTTGAGGACGAGTTAACGTGTCCTATTTGTTACAGTATCCTTGAAGATCCTCATGTATTACCAGGTTCTCATGCCTTTTGTAGAAATTGTTTGGAAAACGTTCTTCAGGCATCTGGGCTATCATTGAAAAGTATCAGCAGGAAGACCATCCAGATCGCGTCACCTGCCCTGAACACCATAGGCAACCATTGAATGTTTATTGTCTGCTGGATAAAAAATTAGTTTGTGGTCATTGCCTAACTATAGGTCAGCATCATGGTCATCCTATAGATGACCTTCAGAGTGCTTATCTGAAAGAAAAGGACACACCACGAAGTTTGCTTCAGCAGCTTACTGATGCACATTGGACAGATATTACTTGTCTTATTGAAAAGCTAGAAGAACAGAAATCCCATTCAGAGAAAATGGTCCAAAGTGACAAGTTGTTCTCCAGTATTTTAAGGAGCTTACTGATATATTAGAACAGAAAAAGAAGAATTTCCTAACTGCTCTCTGTGATGTTGGCAATTTGATGAGTCAAGAATATACTCCACAGATCAAAAGATTGAAAGAAATACGAGAGCAGCAGCTCTGACTGGTTACCATGACCACATCTTTACAAGAAGCATCTCTGCTTAAATTTCTAGAAAAAACGGAGGGTGTTCGCCAACGTGTGCAGATGCTAAAAGAAAGACCACTTCCTGATGTCCAACCTGTTGAAATTCAGCCTCGGGTAAGCAAAGTGCTAAAAGAAGAATGGAACAGAATGGAAATTGGAAAAATGAGGAAAGCTTTTATTCCTGAAATGAAGATTTCCTCTAATAAAAGGGCGCCCTGCTCCTGGCCTGATGAGGATGAAAAAGTGATTGAGCTTTTTAAGATCTTAAATATCGCTATAGTCACTCTGATTTCAGCGATATTCATGTTGATACTCCTTTTCAACCATCACATAATAACCTTCTTAAATGAGATAATGTAGTTTATCTAACAATCTGCATGATTTACAAAATATCCTATGTCACACTTTTTACTTTTTAAAGGAATTCATGTGGGAAATAGTTTGTCATTGAAAACATAAATATGATTTGTGAAATGAGTTTATTTGGGTACAGCAGAGGCTAACTACTGCTCAGTGGAGACTAGGGCAGCTAAAGTAGCAAACTAAACTTTCCTAGACTTGCAACAATTATAAATATATAGAAATACAAAAAAAAAAAGAAGTTCCCACTTTATCCTGTGTCAGAATCACAGAGAGAGTTTGTTAAAGCAAAGCTTGCTGTGCCAGGGGTGTTGCACAAATAAAAACCACCCTAACACCCAAGCTGTTGGATAAAAGTCCTGTGGTTCTGGGGGTGTCTGGATTTGTGTGTGTCTGTGTACACGTGCACGTGCTAGTTCTGGGGCTTGAACTTAGGGCCTGGATGGTGTCCCTGAGCTTTTGCTCAAGGCTGGTGTTCTTCCATTTGAACCACGGCTCCACTTGTGGCTTTTTTTTTTTTTTGAGATAAGAGTTTCCCAGACACCTCTCCCAGGCTAGCTTTGAACCGTGATCCTCAGCTCTGTCTCCTGAGTCGCTAGGATTAAGGCGTGAGCCACCTGTGCCTGGCCAGGGGATGTGGGATCTTCGGCCGGATATCGGGCTCTTGCTCTTGCTTGGAGCGCTGTCATTCGATATTCTGCCACTGTGCTGGTGGTGGTGCAGGGAGCCCCAGCTGCAGAGCCCGTGACAACACTTAATCTCTCTTGCAGGTACAGCCTGTCCTACATCCCATATGCAAGGTGAGCTTGTTTGAATAATTCCCTTCTTGTCCTTTAATCGTCTTTATAGAAATACCTGGGTTTAAACAGTGTTTAATTTGGTTGACTTGGAGTTCTTGCTTAAAGGAATGAAGTTATTTTCTCCATGAGATGAGAAGCACCCATGTGTAAAACCTTGACACAGAGGTGGGCTGTGAACTCGCCCCTGCCTTGCGGTCAGTGGGGAGGCTGGACGCTTCCGTGCCCCTCACCTCAGTAACAGGATGCAGGCTCCAATACAACAAAGTCTGCCTTGGAAAGAACGGGGTTGGGAAGGTGTTAAAGAAAATGTGGGGCTGCATACACTGAATTACCCAGTCTGTATGTTGAGAGGCAGCTGTCATTTTCATTTTCTCTTTCCAGACAAAGGTACTGGTTGAGTTGTAGAGTAAAAACAAAACTTTAATTCCAGCCTTAAGCCTGATAGATTGGGGAAAATATTCTGGTGAGACTTGGCTGTGCTTCTCCGGAATGTGGAGATATCACTGTGTGTGGTTTTTTTTTTTTGGCCAGTCCTGGGGCTTGGACTCTGGGCCTGAGCACTGTCCCTGGCTTCTTTTTGCTCAAGGCTAGCACTCTGCCACTTGAGCCACAGCGCCACTTCTGGCCATTTTCTGTATATGTGGTGCTGGGGAATCGAACCCAGGGCCTCATGTATATGAGGCAGGCACTCTTGCCACTAGGCCATATCCCCAGCCCAACACTGTGTGTTTTAAAACATGGCAAAATTGTGTACAAAACAAGAACAATGAAGAAAATGAGTAACGTTGTATCCCATCACGTACAGGTGATTGTTTTTAGTGACAGTTATAAGACAGCCCCCTACAGGTAGGAAAAGCGGCCCGCGCTGGCAAAGGGAGTTTCCTCGTTGCCGCTAGGGGGCGCCCTAGGAGCTAGCGGGTGTGGCCTCCCCTCAGGAGACCGCAACTGGCACTGCACGCTTTGCCTCACCTGGGGGCCAGAAACGGTGGAGTCAGCTGACCCTGGGGAAGCTTTCACGGGTGCCCTCCTGTAGGGCAAGTCCAGCACGGAAGAAAGGACAGGGAGGGCCAGAGACAGGGTCTGGGTGCAAACGGGATGCACAGCCAGGCTTGCACGAGAGAACACATGGTGTGGACTTTGCCTCACCGTGATACCTTACCACCTATCCTCCTGCAGACCTATCTTAGTGGGCGAGTAATATTCCAGTGTGTATACATACCCCAGTGGAACTTTTATCTGCTTACCCGTTGATGGGCATTTGGTTTGTTCCTATGACCTGGCTGTTGAGACTAGTGTCAACATGGGCGTGTAGGCAAATGTCCAGTGCACCGGCTCTTTAAAAAAATCTATGCTTTTGCTGGGTTTTAACTTTATTTTTCTGTGCGGGTCCTGGGGTTTGAACTCAGGATCTGGGCATTGTCCCTTTTTCAAAGCTAGCACTGCACCACTTGAGCCACAGCTCCATTGCTCACTTGTTTGGTGCTTAATTGGAGAAAAGAGTCTCACAGACTTTCCTGCTTGGGCTGGCTTCGAACCAAGGTCCTTAGATCTCAGCCACCTGAGTAGCTAGGATTACAGATGCCACCAATGCCTACCTTGAATTTACTTATTTGTATTAAGCAATACCTGGGATGGTAAAGCTTCAGAGGCAAATACCATTTAAGAATTAGCAAAATTGGCACCGGAGTGTGGCTTAGTGGTAGAGTGCTGGCCTAGCATGCATGAAGCCCTGGGTTCGATTCCTCAGTACCATGTAAACAGAAAAAAGCTGGAAGTGGCGCTGCAGCTCAAAAGATAGAGTGCTAGCCTTGAGCAAAAAAATAAGAAGCCAGGGACGGTGCTCAGGCCCTGAGTCCCAAGCCCCAGGGCTGGCCAGCAAGAATTGGGCAAAGGGTCTGCGTGTCATCTTTGACTTTGAGAGGTAGAGACCACCAGTTAGCTCCCCTGAGCCCCGCTCGTGTCCAGTCCCTGCTGCAGCTGTGCTTTTGAGGCGGGTGACTGTCTTGTGCCTCTCTCCTCCAGGGATGCCGTTCTCAAGTGCTGCTCTTCTCTCCTAAGCTGAGCGCCCGCCCTGCGGTGCTGTGGGCGGGAGCGCTGGAGTGCTGATGGGCTGTCGGAACCCGTGCCGTCACTCCAGAGCCAGCCACGGGGGTCCCGGCAAAGCCACGCGCCCCCCAAACCCTGCTTCCCAGAGACGGGAGACTTCTAATCATTGCCAACTGTAAATAATCTTGCCCAGTTTTAATCTTTTGAAGTGCGCATGTTTAAGGGATGATTCTGTGTTGCAGGGTGCATTCAGCTTACTGGGTTTTCTTTAAATGTCTACATTTTAAAGATCTTTTTTAACTGCAAAAATGTGAAACTTTCTATCTAAAGTTGCTTATTACATGTAATAAAAATAATATATATCTTTACAATTTTGAAATAAGCCCACTCAGAAAAATGATAACTTTTAAGATTGACTTTATAGTATCCTGAGAGGTTCAGTTGAATAAAAGTGAGTCCCGGCACTTGTGTAGTCTCTGCAGACAAGTGACAGTGCAGATGCAGACCTGTGTGAGCCCCGCCACTGGGGCTGTGCCGAAGGAGATGGGGGAGGGGTCTGCGGGCAGGGGACGGGTGGGGAAGAATGGAGCCAGGGGGCTGGGTGGGGAGGAGGGAGGAGCCAGGGGCCTGGGTGGGGAGGAGGGGGGAGCAGGGGGCTGGGTGGGGAGGAGGGAGGAGCCAGGGGGCTGTGGAGGGAGGAGGGAGGGGCCAGGGGGCTGGGTGGGGAGGAGGGGGGAGCCAGGGGGCTGGGTGGGGAGGAGGGAGGGGCCAGGGGGCTGGGTGGGGAGGAGGGGGGAGCCAGGGGGCTGGGTGGGGAGGAGGGGGAGCCAGGGGGCTGGGTGGGGAGGAGGGGGGAGCCAGGGGCCTGGGTGGGGAGGAGGGGGGAGCCAGGGGGCTGGGTGGGGAGGAGGGAGGGGCCAGGGGGCTGGGTGGGGAGGAGGGGGGGAGCCAGGGGGCTGGGTGGGGAGGAGGGAGGGGCCAGGGGGCTGGGTGGGGAGGAGGGAGGGGCCAGGGGGCTGGGTGGGGAGGAGGGAGGGGCCAGGGGGCTGGGTGGGGAGGAGGGAGGGGCCAGGGGGCTGGGTGGGGAGGAGGGGGGAGCCAGGGGGCTGGGTGGGGAGGAGGGGGGAGCCAGGGGGGCTGGGTGGGGAGGAGGGGGGAGCCAGGGGGCTGGGTGGGGAGGAGGGAGGAGCCAGGGGGCTGTGTGGGGAGGAGGGGGGAGCCAGGGGGGCTGTGTGGGGAGGAGGGGGGAGCCAGGGGGCTGACTTGGGCAGGAGTAGGGGTGGGGGGAGCTGTGTCCTGTGCCTGTCGGCCCCACGCAGGAGGGCCTCTCAGGAGCGGGCGAGGGGGGCGGTGTGGTGTGGGGGTACTAGCTGTGGAAGGGGCTCCCCGGCCGGCTGGCTGCCCGAGTGTGCCGCGCGCGCACCGGGGGTTCCGGCGTCTTGGTGTGGAGCCTCCAGCGTGGCAGCGTCTCGCCCAGGACCGTGGACAAGGGGCCCGCGCAGCGCAGCCTCGGGCGGGGCCGTGGGGCCGGCCGAGGTCGCCAGGAAAGGCGGCAGGCGAGGCGGCGGAAGGGGGCCGCCGCGGGGTGCGGGCCCTAGAACCCGCCGGGCCGCGGCGGGGAACCAGGGCCCCGTGCTCAGCGGCGGCAGGGGAAGGGGAGGCCGCCTCTCCCGGCGTCCTCCCCACTCGGCCGCGGGGCCCCACGAGAGACGCCTCTGCCCTCATCTCCTGCTCAGGCGCGGTCTGCTCGCCTTGCCCGCTTCCCGGGCCGCACTCAGCTTGACCAACGAAAGGAGGCGTGGGGAGCCCCCAGCACGAGGAGCAGGGGCCGCCCGGGAACCCCTCTGCCAGCGCCGGCCGGCCGGGGGCTCTGCCTCGGTGCGGGGATCGCCCGGGACAGGGCAGTGCCGGCAGCGGAGCCGCCCCCATCCCCACCCCTGGAGGGGGGGCCCAGGGGCCCCGCAGGAGAGGCTGGGCCGCGACACCGGCCACTTTCCCTGCAGTTGCCGCTGTCGTATGTGGAGCTGCCCAGGCCCATCTGGAGGGCACTGGCATCGGAGCCCAGTCCTCAGCGTGGCCTCTGCCCTCTGTCCCCTCCCCGCCGCGGTGAACGGGTCACACGTGGAGTGTCCCGGGACCGCGCCTGGTGGCTGCCTGAGATGAGCACGCGGGAGCGGGGACCCTCCCGAGAAGGAGGCACTGCAGTGCACCCTGCTTAGCATGTGGGGTCCAGTGCTCCCCAGATCTAGAGTTTCCCATGATGCCCTCAACATCTAAAGATGTGACAGAAACCTAACCTGTCACCTAATCACTCAGCCCCACTTTCCCGGGTTTGGGGCTTGGCTATTCAGGAGGCAGATTTCCCCAGCGGGCCTCACGGCCCTGACACACCTAATGACAACCTGGGACCAGTTGAGCCCCGGTGAGGGGCCTGCGGCAGAGCGGCTCGTGAGGGGCCCGTGGTAGAGGGGCTCACGGGTACAGACATGGACCCCCCCTCTTCCCAGGAGTGCTAGGGCAACAGTCTGGAGGCGTGGCCGGAATGGCTCAGTGCTAGCCAAGGAAGTCAGCAAATAGTGGCAAAAGCAAATTCAGATAACAGTTTATTGCCATACCATGTCTAATGAACGGAATCAAAGTACAGGAAGTATAGAGTATGGGATGAGGAGATGTTTTGGAGGTTTTCTGTATGTGTTACATCTGCCTCATGACACAGGAAGTGATTTAATGAGAAAATTTAACTTTTTTTTTTTTTTAAGAATAAGGGCTGGCCAGTGCTGGTGACTCACACCTGTAATCCTAGCTACTCAGGAGGCTGAGACCTGAGGATCGTGGTTCAAAGCCAGCCAAGTCCCCATGAGACTCTTATCTCCAATTAATCACTCAAAAACTGCGAGTGGGGGCTGGAATGTGGCCTAGTGTAGAGTGCTCGCCTCGCATACATGAAGCCCTGGGTTCGACTCCTCAGCACCACATATCTAGAAAAAGCCGCAAGTGGCGCTGTGGCTCAAGTGGCAGAGTGCTAGCCTTGAGCAAAAAGAAGCCAGGGACAGTGCTCAGGTCCTGAGTCCAAGACCCAGGACTGGCAAAAACAAAACAAAAACTGAAGTGGTGCTGTGGCTCAAGTGGTAGAGCACTAGCCTTGAGCTGAAGAGCTCAGGGACAGCACCCAGGCCCTGAGTTCAAGCCCCACGACTGCCAGAAACAAAAACAAAAAAGATGAATGGCTAATTCCTGGTCACTGCATGGTGACGACAGTTTGACCCGAACACTGCTTGTGGCAGTGCTTGCTCACTGGACAACTTCTGTGATTGGCCTGGGGCGGGGCCTCCCACCCCGGCCTGGTGCTATCCGTCCAGGCCGCGCGTAGGCGTATCCAAATCTGTGGGTTCCTCTTGTGTTCGTTGGGTTTGGGACATACTAGAGATCGAATGACTAGTGGTAGACTAGTGGCTGAAATGTTCCTGTGAGCATTTTATTCATTCTGAAAATATTTTTGCCGATCCTGGGCTTGAGCTCAGGGCCCGGCCGCTGTCCCTGAGCTTCGTTTGCTCAAGGCCAGCCCTCTACCCCGTGAGCCCCAGCGCCACTACTGGCTTTTCGGTGATTAATTGGAGATCAGAGCCTCACACTTTTCTGCCTGGGCCGGCTTCAACCACCATCTTCAAATCATAGCCTTCTGAGTAGCTAATATTACAGGAATGAGCACCAGCACCCCCTTTTTTTTTTTTTTTTTTTCTGTTTTTGAGCAGTCCTGGGAATCGAACTCGGGGTATGTCACTTGCCGAGCAGGTGCTTAGCCATGTCAGCCCTTGGGAATATCTGAAAGGCTATTGTAATGAAAGTCGTCGCTCTGACATCAACTTACTCTTATAATGGAGAATCAAATTAATTCGGTTGTAGACAATTATTGTTATATTTGAGATTTGAAAATTGAGTGACCAATGAGCAATGTAGACAGTTCTAAGTAGACCTGGTTCGTTCAGGTTATGTATTGTTGTGATGAGGTGGTGTACAGAGGGGTTACAATGACACGAGTCGGGTGAGGAGTGCATTTCCTTTTGCACGGCATCTTCTGTTCCCTCCTGTCCCGTCTCCCCCGTGAGTTGCACAGTGTGCTTTGATCAGTGTCCCCCTGACCGCCACGCTGCCCTTGGTCCCTCGGGTTCTGTGCCCTCTCCACACACCCTCCCCAATCTATGCAGGTACATGCGGCATCCACGAAGAAGGCAGAACTACCAAGAATAAAGAGTGGGGCTGGGGATATAGCCTAGCGGCAAGAGTGCCTGCCTCGGATACACGAGGGCCCTAGGTTCGATTCCCCAGCACCACATATACAGAAAACGGCCAGAAGCGGCGCTGTGGCTCAGGTGGCGGAGTGCTAGCCTTGAGCGGGAAGAAGCCAGGGACAGTGCTCAGGCCCTGAGTCCAAGGCCCAGACTGGCCAAAAAAAAAGAAAGAAAGAAAAAAAAGAATAAAGAGTGAAAGAGGAGCGCGCTCTTGGTTTGGTTTGTTGACTTGCCAGTCAGCCCGTCTGCGATGGAAGGTTAGGGACCCGGGCATGGAACGCGGCTGTGTGCAATTGTGTGTTCCGAGATCAGGGAGACCCTGACTTGTCCTGAGCGTTCCAGACCTCGGGTTTCACTGTGGGTCCTATGAGCAGCTGCTGTTGTTGTTGGCACTGTGCTGTGCGGCGGCGTGGCTGGCAGACACACACACACACACACACACACACACACACACGCACGGGCAATTGTGTGTTCTGAGATCAGGGAGACCCTGACTTGTCCTGAGCGTTCCAACCTCGGGTTTCACTGTGGGTCCATGAGCAGCTGCTGCTGTTGTTGGCACTGTGCTGTGTGGCGGGCGTGGCTGGCGACTCCCGCGGCGTAGGTTGCAGGTTCACTGCTGGTGCTGGAGATCAGGTTTGGTCACCTCGAGCGTCACCTTGCTTGCTGTAACTGTCAAGGGGCGGAATGTGCAGAGGATCCTACAGCGGCCCCGCCCCGCGATCCGGCGGGGTTTCCCAGCCCCTCTTTCTAACTTGTAGCTCACAGGGGCAGAAGGGGGGGGCAGACACTGGGTGCTCTTCTCAGCGCCAGGGGGTGGGGCGTTCTCCTGCGGGCTCCAAGCCCCGCACCCCCATCAGGGGCGGTCCCGAGCCTGCTCTGTCTGGCTGAGGCGCTGGGGCCGCGGCCTTCCCCGCCCTCCAGCAGCCCCGTGGGGCTCCGGCCTTGCACCGGGGTCCTTTCTGTCGCCTCCGTCCCGGTAGCTGGGGGCGCTGGTGGGGGGCCCCCCGCTCTCCGCCCAGCTTCCCGGTGGGACCGTGGGGGAGGCGGGACTGTGGCTCCGACGCAGCCGCCTCCATGCGTACGATGGCTGCCGGCGGGTCCCTGCGGTGCATTCCCGTTGCCAGGACCCGCGTGGACCGCCACGCCAGCCTCGCCTTCCGCGAGAGCCCGGCCCGCCCGCCCGGCCGCGTGACGCTGCAGTGACCCCGCCCGGCCCGCCCTGCCCTCGCCGCCCGCCCCGGGGAGAGGAGGAGGCAGCGGGGCGCCGATGTCCAGCTCCCAGCCCTCCGCCACCCCCGCCCCGGCCAGCCCCGCCGCGCCGCCCCGCAGCCCCGGCCAGCCCCGCCCGGCCGCCCCGCAGCCCCGGCCAGCCCCGCCCGGCCGCCCCCGCAGCCCCGGCCTCGTGCGCCCCCCCCCCCCCCGCGGCAGCCCTGGCCCCGCGGGCGCCGCGTCCTCACCCCACGCCGCGCCCTGGCGGCCGTCAGTGACCGGTGGCCCTCGCCCGGCGGAGCCCGCGGCTCTTGAGTTTCCACAGTGATGTTGCTCATGTCCTGAACACGCTTTGTAACTCACTGCGCTGCCATTGTCCCAACGTTTAAATCAAGAGGAAATGTGGGGGTCTGCGTTGTTGTTGTTGACCTCGGCACGGGCATGGCTGCTCCCCAGGGGCCTGGGACCTCCCGGGACAAGCAGGATTGCTGGGCCTTTCATCCCCCCTGGAAAGCCCTCGGCTCCGGAAGCCCTGTCCCCTAAACGGCCGTCGGGCACGGTGACCGAATGCCTGACTCAGAGGGACGGAAGGAAGACGGTCCCTGGCGCTCCCGGTCTCAGCTGTGGGCCCCTCACAGGAGGGGGGCGTGGCAGAGCTCACCCCAGAACCCCAGAATGGGCTGGAACACCCTCCTCCTTCCCGCGGGGCCCCTCCCCGCCCGCGGGACGCCTCCCATCCAGGCCACCCCTAGACTCCCGGGCAGTGACTGAGCTGGTGACGGGCCGCAGGCTCGCCTCCTCCTTCCCGCGGGACGCCTCCCATCCAGGCCACCCCTAGACTCCCGGGCAGTGACTCGGAGCTGGTGACTGGGCTGCAGGCTCGTGTTCCGTGTCGCCCCGAGAGCTTACAACCGCGTGCCAAGAACACGTTGGCATGTAATTCCCGCCTGCTGGAAGGTCGGGGACAGAGGTCCACGCACACTCCCCGACACGCGTGGCTTTCCCCTGAAATGCTTGCACACCGGCAGGTTATTCCCACCAGACGTAGTGGATCACACATGACGATCGTGGCTTCAACGAGGCTCTTCCCGCCTTCCTGGGCTTGAGCCGCTCCCCTCCACCCCGTCCTGTTTGTTCCCCGGCTAGTTCTAGCGCTAGCTTTGCCTCGGCTAGCCCGGAACCACCATCGCCCTAACCTCCTCTGCACAGCTGAGATGACGGGCACGTGCCACCGCCCATGGCCCCTGTGATCCGTCGTTAGGTCTCTGAGCGCCCGCAGAGAGCAGGTGTATGACGTCTCGGGTCCGCAGGAGGCGGGAACCGCCCCGTTGTGTGTCCTGTGTCTGTGGGTACGTGGTGGCCATTCCGTTAGGTTCTCCCGGGACGGCATTGTGGGGGTGGCGGGAAGAGAGGTGGCCTGGATCTCAAGAAGACACGCAGTCGGCGCCTCCACGCCCCCCACGTGCAGAGGGGGGGCCCCAGCCCCGTCGCCCTCGGGTCTCGCCGCGGGGCACGGCTTCAGGACGAGGGAAGCCGAGCGGCTGGGCGACGGCGGCCGTGGTCTGCGGCTCGTGGCCTCGCGCGGGCGCCGTGGGCCGGGAACGGGAGGGGGAGGGGCCTCGCTCACGCCCTGCCCCGGGGGCCTGTCACTGTGCACCCCCGCGTCACCCCGCTACCCGGTCCCTCGGTACTGGCCTGCCGCACGGGGCCGGTGAGTGGCTTCCGCCGCAGGGAAGGGGCGGCGCCTCTGACCACGGGGGGGGGGGGGGGCAGCAGGGGGGAGGGGCGGGAGGGAAAGGCCAGCAGGGGGCGCTGGCCTCACTGGCCTGCAGCCCCGGAGGGAGGGCGGGGGGGGGGGCGCTGGGGGGCGGGGGAGGGCTGGCCACGCCACCCCGCCGCCGCCGCTGCTGCTGTCCAGGAAACAGCCTCGCAGGGCGCTGGAGGGAGGCGGACCCGGTCAGGACGGAGGCGCCATGGTCCAGGTGTGGCGGGCGTGGGCGTGGAGACCCTGGGACGCCCGTGGGGGGCCCCGCGCGGGCCGCCGGGGGAGCAGGGGCCTCGGCCCCGCCCTCCCCACTGGCCCCTGGATGGGCGCGGCCCACGGGGGCGGGGGGCACGAGCCGGCCTCGCCCCTGCCCCCCAGGACCCACATCCACGCAGGCGGACCCGAGGACCCGCACCGAGCGCCCCTCCTGAGTCTGCCGGCGTTCTTGGGGGGCAGGGGAGGGTCACTCGGGACGGAGGAGGGGCGCCGCGCCGGCGAGCTGGGCAGGGCGTGCACGGTGACCCACGGTGCCCGGGGCGGTGGGGGGCTGGGCGCAGCTCCGGGCTGGTTGCCATGGCTGCTGGGTTGTGGGCAACGCGGTTGGCCCTGGCGCCTGGAGCCAGAGCTGCGGGGTGGGGGGTGGGGGTGGGGGTGGGGGTGGGGAGTGGGGGTGGGGGTGGGGAGGTGCAGCCCGAGGGTCAGCCTCTGGCCCCCCTGGAGGCCACTGGTGCTGGGTCTCCCCGGGGAGCCCCAGGGGAAGCGAGAGGGGGGGGGAGTGGGGAGAAGCAGGCCTGTGAAAACCAAACGGGGCACTTGGGGGGGGCAGGGTTGGTATGTTTGGCAAAAACAAACCCAGCGCCCGGAGCGCAGACCTCCCTCCCCTCCGCCCCCCTGGAGAGGACCGTGGGTGAAACCCTGTGGGAGACACGAGTTTTCTCTGCACTCTTTTTTTTTGCCAGTCCTGGGCCTTGGACTCAGGGCCTGAGCACTGTCCCTGGCTTCTTCCCGCTCAAGGCTAGCACTCCGCCACTTGAGCCACAGCGCCCCTTCTGGCCGTTTTCTGTATATGTGGTGCTGGGGATTCGAACCCCAGGGCTTCATGTGTAGGAGGGCAAGTGCTCTCGCCACTAGGCCACATCCCCAGCCCCTGCATGCTCAAATGCTCAGTGATCTTGACGGTGGTGCTGGGGGGAGGGGGGTGCCCAGGCGTGCATGGCCCGCGTGCTCAGGCGGCGGGCGCGGCAAGCCGCCCCCTGCTGGTGGGTGCTGGTGTCCCCGAGGCCAAGAGGACACCCGCGCAGCCCTTTGCCGTCCCCTCTTCAGAAATCACAACGGCCCCCCTCCCGGCCCCCTCCCGGCCCCCTCCCGAGGCGCGGGTGGCATCCCCGCGTCGTCAGCACGGCCGCTCGCTTCCTACGGAAGCAGACACTGCCACTCTTCACGCGCAGTGCACGCTCGGGTCTGCCAGGCCCCCGTGCTGGCCCCGTGCTGGCCCCGTCCTGGCCCCGTGCTGGCCCCGTCCTGGCCCCGTCCTGGCCCCGTGCTGGCCCCGTCCTGGCCCCGTGCTGGGCCCCGTCCTGGCCCCGTGCTGGCCCCGTCCTGGCCCCGTGCTGGCCCCGTGCTGGCCCCGTCCTGGCCCCGTCCTGGCCCCGTGCTGGCCCCGTGCTGGCCCCGTCCTGGCCCCGTCCTGCCCCGTGCTGGCCCCGTGCTGGCCCCGTCCTGGCCCCGTGCTGGCCCCGTCCTGGCCCCGTCCTGGCCCCGTGCTGGCCCCGTGCTGGCCCCGTCCTGGCCCCGTGCTGGCCCCGTCCTGGCCCCGTCCTGGCCCCGTCCTGGCCCCGTCCTGGCCCCGTGCTGGCCCCGTCCTGGCCCCGTGCTGGCCCCGTGCGCGGCCGCCTGGAAAGTGTACATGGAATGGCAGACATCACCAAAGCCCTCGGCCACACACGTGTCCCTGCGGCTGTTCCCCCAACACAGACACTGCAGCCTTCACGCACACGCACGCGCACGCACGCACCACACACACGCACGCACACCACGCACACACGCACGCACGCACACACGCACACACGGCACGCGCAGCTTCCTGCCCAGGAGCCCGTGTCTGCGGCGCGGCCGTGGGGGGTGGCGCAGGAGCTTCTGTCCCGCGCGCCGCAGTGCTCTCGACCGTGTGGCGCGGGCAGGCGTGGACGGCCTTTCCTGGGGTGACAAGCCTCCCCGAGAAGAAGCGGGGGGGGGGGGTGGGGGTGGCGTCTGCTCAGGCCGGGGGCCCGGGGTTTAGATGGCGCAGGTGTCATGGCAGAGATGAGGTGGGAGTCGCGGTGTTAAACAGCTCCGGCTTCTTTTCTCCTATGTGTGCCCACGCTGGGATTTGAACTCAGGGCCCGGTGGCGTCCTCTAGCCTTTCCCTCCCGGCTGGCGCTGCAGCCCCTGGCCCTCGACCTCGGCCTCCCGGGGGGCCGGGGCGCTCCCGGGGCCGCCGCAGAGCCGCCGCGGCGTGGGCTCGGGGCCTCGCGTGGACGCGCGTTGCCCCGCCCGGAGGAGCCGCCGTGGCCCCTGAGCGCCGGGCGTCGCGGGGCGTGGAGACGGTGACACGGTGACCGTGGTGGGCGCGGCTGGCGGCGGCGCGGGACGCTCCGGGGTCCCCGGCTCTGCGGGGTGAGCCTGCACCTCCGGACCGCATGGGGGCGCCCTCTGGCCTGGGGGAGAGGTGAGCGCGGCCCGGGGACACGGCGGGGGGGGGGGGGGGGGGCGGGACGCCTGTGCTGCAGGCTGTCTTGCTTGACTCTCACGTGCCTCGCTGAGCTTGGAAAGGCCGTTTCTTTTAGGGTGTTTCGGTCGGCCTTTGGGGTGATCTTGCCTAGCCCCCCATCCCTTCCTCCCCAAAGTGGCTCCTGTTCGTCTACTGTCTGCGAGCCAGGGACAGCAGCCAGTGGAGCCCCAAGGTCTTGCTGCAGGCGGGCTTGGCTCTGCCAGGGGCTTTCTGCCAGCCACCGTGCTGGCCACTGTGACGGCCACCGTGACGGCCACCGTGCCGGCCACCATGACAGCCACCATGACCGCCACCGTGACCGCCACCGTGACGGCCACCGTGACGGCCACCTCCACTGGCCACAGCTGCGGGCTTGCTGAACTCTGCAGACCTTACCCCAATCCAGATTTGATGCACATATTCCGTGTGTGTCCTCATGTGTGCCTGCGTGTCTCTGTGTATCTGTGTGTCTGTGTGTGGGTCGGTCTCTGTGTGTCCATGCATCTCTACGTGTGCCTGTGTGTCTGTGTGTCTGCGTGTGTGTTCATGCGTGTCCATGTCCATGTCTGTGTGGGTCTGTGCCTGTGTGTCTGTGTCTGCGTATCTATGTGTGTGTCTGTGTGTCAGTGCCCATGTGTCTGTGTGTGTGTCTGTGCCTGCGTGTCTCTCTATGTGTGTCTGTGTGTCTGAGTGTCTTTGTGTGTGTTCATGCGTGTCCATGTCCATGTCTCTGTGGGTCTGAGCCTGTGTGTCTCTCTGTGTGTGTTCATACATGTTTTGTCCATGTCTCTGTCTGTGTATCCACGCATGTCTGTGTCTGTGTCCATGTCTCTGTGGTGTTTCCATGCGTGTCTGTGTCCATGTCTCTGTGTGTGTTTCCATGCGTGTCTGTGTCTGTGTCCATGTCTCTGTGTATCCACGCGTGTCTGTGTCCGTGTCTCTGTGTGTGTCCTTGCGTGTCCCTGTCCTGTCTCTGTCTCTGTGCCCGTGTGGCCGAGGATGCCCTGGTCAGCGGAAGGCAGCGTAGGTCACAGGGAAGCCACGGCGGGTCTTGTGGAGCAGGTGGGGTCCATGTGTGTCACCGTGGTGCCTTTAATGGCCCCTGTTCAATGTCTTAGTTCATATTCTCACGCGTGGCCCTGGCCACGGGCCGGAGATCCCATGACGCACGTCTTCTGAGTCTGCAGCCCCAGCAGCTCCGCCCCTGTCTCTGCGGGCCTGGCAGGTGCCGTGCGCTTCCTAAGGGACTGGGTGTCTCTGGTGGGGTGGGGGAGCCGCAGGGCTGGGGGAGCCCGAGCCTTCCTGGGCGGTCCCCGGCTTCGCGGCGCCCTCTGGTGGGGGGGGACGGGCTGGTTAGCAGACATGGGGGGGAGCCCTCCCTCCCCCGTAGCTCCCAGCGTTTCCCCACCCAGCGCAGAGCCCGCGCCGCGCAGCTGGCCGCCGGCCTAGCCAAGGCCGGAGCCCAATTCCCGGCCCGCGCCGCGTGAGTTGCTTCGGGGCGGCGCCGGTCCGGAGGCTTCCGGAGGCAGCCCGGGGCGTCTGGTGGCCGGCGGGGGAGGATCCGCGCGGGGCCGTCGGGGGGCCGGAGGTTGGGGAGGGATCTGGGCCGGCCCGGCTGGGGCGGCGGTGCCGATCCACGCGTGTCGGGGGAGAGGGTGTGGCTGAGGGCGTCCGGCTCCGCCGTGGCCCGTGGGACCCCGAGTCTGCAGAGGGGGGGCGGGGGGGGCTCCCCGTGGGCGGGCGGGGCCACTGCACCCAAGTCCCAGTCCCAGCGAGTACGCCTGCGTGTCTCCCGTCAGCGGGGCCCTCGGGTGGACCGACGTGCGCGTGTGCGGTGCGCGTGCGTGCGTGCGTGTGCCAGTGCTGGGGTGGACGTCAGGGCCTGGGTGCTAGCCCTTGGTTCTTGCTCCCCTTCAGCGTCCTGGTGGCCCCCCGCCCAAGCCCGCTTCGCGCGGGGACCCCCAGATCCGGGAGTGGCGGGGATTCCAGGCCTGCGGGACTGACGGGGCTCCGACCGATAGCAGCCGCCGTGGACCTGAAATGCGGCGCCCCCCGCGTGACGGGGCCCCTGAGAACTCGGGGGGCAGCCCCACCCAAAGCAGACCCCGACCTGGGTCCCGAGCCACCGATGCACACAGGCGGAGTGGGAGAGGGGGAGAGCTGGGGGGAGGGGGACCCGAGGTGGACATGACAAGCGTCTCAGCTAGGAGCAGTGGGCACCCTTGAAACAGACGCGCACACGCAGCCCCGCTCGGGAGAGCCCCCTCTGCCCCGTGAGCCAGTGGGCACCCTTGAAACAGACGCGCACACGCAGCCCCGCTCGGGAGAGCCCCCTCTGCCCCATGGGCACAGGACACCAAATACCCTGATCTCAACTTGGCCCCACAGCCTGATCGGGCTGTTCTGGAAGGAAGGGGTAGGTGATGCGGTGACAGATGTCGAGGTGGGGGGTAACCTGGTGATGGGACGTCACCTCCCGCCCTCCAGGACAGGACGGGTGACCCCAGTGTGCAAGCCTGCTCCCTGTGTTCCCTCTCGGGGTGAAGAAGACGCCCCCCTCCGCTCGGCCCCCGCCGCCCCCTATGGGCACCCGCGCTTCCGCGTCTGCGTGGGGACGGTGGCCGGGGCTGGGAAACGGGGGGCGGGGGCGGGGGGGCGGGCGGTCCTCCCCCGGCAGGGACTCAGGCGGCCCAGCCTGGGAGGGGCCCAGAAGCCGAGCCCCCCACCCAGCTCTGCTGCAGCCCACGGCCCTGGGGGGGGGGCGGAGGGGAGGGGAGGGGAGGGGAGGGAGGTAGAGTCACCCGAAGGCTTGGAAGGTGAGGCTTACGCCTTCCAGAAAACTCACTGGCTCCACACCCGGGTCCCCCCACGTCCACTCCACACACCCGGCCCCCCACGTCCACTCCACACACCCGGATCCCCCCACGTCCACTCCACACACCCAGCCCCCCACGTCCACTCCACACACCCGGCCCCCCACGTCCACTCCACACACCCGGCCCCCCACGTCCACTCCACACACCCAGCCCCCCACGTCCACTCCACACACCCGGCCCCCCACGTCCACACACCCAGCCCCCACGTCCACTCCACACACCCGGCCCCCCACGTCCACTCCACACACCCGGATCCCCCCACGTCCACTCCACACACCCAGCCCCCCACGTCCACTCCACACACCCGGCCCCCACGTCCACTCCACACACCCAGCCCCCCACGTCCACTCCACACACCCGGCCCCCCACGTCCACTCCACACACCCGGATCCCCCCACGTCCACTCCACACACCCAGCCCCCCACGTCACTCCACACACCCAGCCCCCCACGTCCACTCCACACACCCGGCCCCCACGTCCACTCCACACACCCCGCCCCCCCACCTCCACTCCACACACCCGGTCCCCCCCCATCCACTCCCAGGCCCTCTGGGAGGAGAGGAAAGCACACCCGGAGCTTTCTGTTGACCTCGAAGGGCCAGGCCTGCCCGCCCCGCCCAGGGCTGTTCCGCACCCCATTAGTATGCACATACCGGGCTGTGGGGACGCCCCACAGACGCCGAAGGAATCAAAGCGCGCCCACCTTCACACCTTTTGCCACCGCATCCTGGACGTTTATTTGCCTTCAAACAACTTCCTCGGAGTTTCCTTCCTAAAAGAAAATCCTCTCCACTTTAAAGGGGAGTCCCCTTCCCCCCTCCTTCTCTCCCCCTCCCCTCCCCTCCTCCTCCTCTCCCCCTCCTCTCTCCTTCACAAGCTCCAGTGAGAGTTGGGGTTTCTTTTCTAAAGCCATAGGCGAGAGTCTCAGAGATTCTCGGGAAACGGGGGGTGCTACAGAGGGGTGACTTTTGCATGGAGTTCATTGTACGGATGCTTTTTTTTTGGGGGGGGGGATAATTACTGAACTGTGGTCTTCATGTCCCTATGAGGGATTTGTAAAAGATCCTCAACAAGATGTTTGTGGAAATAAGTAAGTGTAAACAAGTTACCTGCCCAAAGTAACAAGGTAAGCAGCCCCCCTGTGGAGCACTGAAGGGCCCAGTGGGGTTTTGTCAGTCACGGGGCTTGAACTCAGTGCATGGACGCTGTCCCGGAGCTCTTTTTGCTCGAGGTTAGAGCTCTGCCACTTTAGCCACAACTCCACTTCTGATTTTGGAATCATCAATTGGAGATAAGAGTCTCATGGAGGCTTTCCTGCCCAGGCTGGCTTCCAGTTGCCACCCTCAGATCTCAGCCTCCTGAGTAGCTGGGAGGACCGGCCTGGGCCCCCGGCGTGGGCTGGGCCTGGGCAGTAATAGTTTCACAAGACTGCTACACCGTCACAAGGGTTTGGGGCAAAAGCTTTTCTCTTTGGCTGATTTGTTATGTACTTAAACGTCATCATTTGCGTTAGTGACTTCATTTTCTTAGGAGCAAAGATGTAAAAACTGTAAAATTTGAGCTATTTAGAAATCTAACAAACTCTAGGAATCGTTTTGTTTCACTTTGTACTGTCTGGAATGAAGAACGGAGCGCTACCCTGGGGGCAATGCGCTAGGTGCCTGGCATGCAATTAAACTGCGCAATTCCAACCCTAAACCCAATGTCCGCCGTTGCTGTCTACCTGCAGAAATTGTGTGTGTGTGTGTGTGTGTGTGTGAGAGAGAGAGAGAGAGAGAGACAGAGAGACAGAGAGACAGAGAGACAGAGAGAGACAGAGAGAGTACTTGCAGTTGTTAAGCACTAGGTAAATCTGCTTTCTTGCTTTATTAACGTCAGTGGAACCAAAGATGAAAGCAAGCCTGCATTTGGTTTGTTTGGGGTTTGTCTGTGGTGGAGACAGGGTCGCCCAGGCTGGCTTTGAACTCGCAATTCCCCTGCCTCATCTTCCCAAGAGCTGGGACTGCAGGGTGGGCCGGGGGTCTGCATGTGTTTTGGTAAAAGCTTCACCCAGCGTTTGAAGCCCGTGCCAGTGGCGATCACTTAGTAACATTTCAGGCACCTTGGCCTCCGTTTCCCCCGGGGAGGCTCTGCCGGGGGGAGGGGCCCGCGGGAGGCCGCTCGGAACCAGCCCCAGCCGGCCTGCTCCTCCTCACTTTCCCTGATTCTCCTTTCACAGGCCTTCATCTCCAGCAGTTTTTTTTTTAATTTTTCTTTTTTATGCATTTATTTATTTTTAGATTTTTACTGCCAAGGTGATGTTCAGAGGGGTTACAGCTGCGTATGTTAGGTAGTGAGTACGTTTCCTGTCTAACTTGTTACCTCCTCCCTCGTTGTTCTCCCCCCTCCCTCCCCCCACCCCCCAGGTGTAGCGTTGGTTTACAGCACCCTGTCTTGTAGGTGTCGCTGTTGCATTGGTTCTCCTTTTACCCTTTGCCTCACCATTTTCATGTTCCCCTCCCCTCCCCTAATTCAGACGAACATATATAAAGTACCCAGGGTACGAGAATCAAACACCGTGACAAAAGGGGCTGAACCACAGGGAAGACAAACAGAAGAAAAAAGGAAGAATTTCACATAGTTCGTTAAAAATAACATCAACGATAAACCGCTTGTCTCCACATCTTGGAGATGATTTTGCTTAGCATCATCTCATGTGATCATCCGTCCAGCAGTTCTTCACCTTGACTTTTTTTCCTTTGCCAGTCCTGGGGCTTGAACTCGTGGCCTGAGCACTGTCCCTGGCTTCTTTTTGCTCAAGGCTAGCACTCTGCCACTTGAGCCACAGTGCTACTTCTGGCTGTTTTCTGTATGTGTGGTGCTGGGGAATCGAACCCAGGGCTTCATGTATACGAGGCCAGCACTCTTGCCACTAGGCCATATCCCCAGCCCCCACTTCTGGCTTTTTCCATCTATGTGGTGCTGAGGAATCGAACCCAGGGCTCCATGTATGCGAGGCGAGCACTCTGCCGCTAAGCCGCCCTCCCAGCCCTTCCTCACTGACTCTCAGGGGCTAGGCCGCTGCAAGGGGGTGAGGGGTCTGGATCCCTGGACTTGGTGCTGGAGGACAGGAGGCAGGAGAAGGAGGAGGTGAGAAGCGGCAGGAAGGAGGAGGAGCAGAGGAGCGGCTCAGGAAACCAGCTTCTTTTCCTTTTTAACTTTTAATGGTTCCTGGGGGGGGCCTGGGGGGGCTCAGGGCCCCACCCCCAGCCCTCCGGGTGGTGTGGAAACAAATAAATACCCGATTCTTGTTGTGGTTTTCTCATAGATGCTTTTTATGCCCGGACTGGGACTTGAACTCAGGGCCTTGTGTGTTTGCTTGACTGTTTTGCTTAAGCCTGCCTTCTACCGCTTGAGCCACAGCTCTGCTTCTCATAAGATTCCTTTATTAAAATGTAATTTTATTGTTATTATTAAGGTGTTGTACAGAGGAGTTACCATTTCACATGTCAGGTAATGTGTATCTTTCTTTTATTTTCTTGGACAATGTCACCCCCCCCTTTTTATTTTTTGCTTTTCCCTGGTTTCCTAATAGACTCTTATTTTTGTTTTTAATTGAGTCAGTCATGGGGCTTGAACTCAGGGCCTGGGCACTGTCCCTGAGCTCTTTGGCTCAGGCCTAGTGCTCTACTACTTTGAGCCACGGCTCCACTTCCATGTTGGAGTGGTTGGCTGGAGAGGAGCGTCTCCTGGGAACTTTCCCGCCCAGGCTGGCACCACGCCGTGACTCGGATCTCAGCCCCCTGAGTAGCTGGGATTACAGGCCTCGTAGACTCTTAAAACGCACGACAAAACAAAACAGCCGTCTTTGCTCACCACTCCTACCGGCGATGGACGTCTGTTTCCAACCCACAGCAGAGAGCGAGGCGGTACCGCGGGAAGAAGCGGCGCTGCAGTCAGGCATGCGGTTAGCAGAGGCCGAGGCCTGGAGGTCTGTAGCTGTAAGGCACCTGGCCGAGAAGCTTGTGAGGCTGGGGGGGGGGGGGGGGCGTGTGTGTGTGTCCTGGCTCGGTGGGGAGCACACATCGGGGATATAACAAGCCGGGGACCCCAGGGAGCAGACCCCGGGCTCGAAACGGGGTCTTAATGATGATGTCATTTGTGAACTAGCAAAAAGGCATTGTCAATAGCCAGCTCTAACTGGCTGGAACTGCTCCTAGGTATAGGGAACCCAGACGCAGCCCGGGGCGGGGGGGGGGGGGGGTGTCATGCATTAAATGGACTCTTTCCAACTTTGTGTTTTGCAAGCCAAGCAGACTACAGAAGCCAACTACAGAAGCAAAAATGTAGGTGCTGGGCTGGGGATATGGCCTAGTGGTAGAGCGCTTGCCTCGTATACGTGAAGCCCTGGGTTCGAATCCCCAGCACCACACATACAGAAAACGGCCAGAAGTGGAGCTGTGGCTCAAGTGGCAGAGTGCTAGCCTTGAGCGGGAAGAAGCCAGGGACAGTGCTCAGGCCCTGAGTCCAAGGCCCAGGACTCCCTGCACTGGTTTCTCTCTTCAGGGTTTGTCCCCAGCTTCTTGCCGTGGCTCCCTGGTGCTGAGGGCCTCACTTCAGTGATCCATGTGTGCGCCCCGGCAGTGAGCCAGACCCTAGCTCAACCAGGAGGGAGGGAGGGAGGGAGGGAGGGAGGGAGGGAGAAGGAAAAGAAGCCTAGAGGTGGAGCAGTGACTCCAGTGATAGAGCACTGGCCTTGAGCAAAAGAACTCAGGGACAGCACCCAGACTCTGAGTTTAAGCCCTAGACCAGCACCAGAAACAAACAGAAAGGACTGGACGCTGCCTAGGAAATCCAGGAGGCCCTGACTCTTTCCCCCAAAGGCCCTCAAGTGTGTGAGACAGCACAGAAAGCAGGGTCCTGCTGGTCTCCCCGCAAGTTCCTGTGCCCGCTGTGTGTGGTCTAGGGCTGACTCCCCGAGGCCCAGGGGGTGCCGAGGCCCCCGGCGGCCGCTGGAGGGCACAGTGGGCGGGCGGGGTCCTCCAGGCAGGGCAGCTCCGAGGCCTGGGGTCCACTGTGCGGCTGGGACCCTAGGTAATTAGTGCTGGCCAGACGGCCGAGGCTGTGAAACTCCAGTGACTCAACAGCGCTGGGCTGTGGGTGACGCACACCTGTAATCCCAGCTATTCAGGAGGATTCTGGTTCAAAGCTAGCCGGGGCAGGAAGGTGGGTGAGACTTTGATCTCTCATTAAAAAGCTGGGCGTGAGCTGTGGCTCAAGTGGTAGGCGGCTGGCCTGGAGCACAAAAGCTCAGGACAGCGCCCAGGACCAACGTGGGAGCACACACGTGCACACACACACGCACACGCACACACACACACAGGTGTATGCACAGTTGCTTTTTGAGAAAAACCATTTCCAAAGACTGGCTGGAAAATGGAACAAACATCCCTTGGCTACTTTTCTTGTGGTGGCCGTTTAGGGGTCCCGTGTCTCCTCGGATGCCTTTACCTTGGAGCTGGGGAGCCTTGCTGCCCCTCCAACCCAGCGCCCCCCCTGTTAGAAGAAGTTATCACAGGAGTGGGGGAGAATCACAGATGAGAGGCGATCACAGGACGGAGGAGATCACAAAACGGGGAATCACAGATGGGGGGAGATCGTAGAATGGGGGCGATCACAGAACGGGGGGATCACAGACGGGGGAGGGCGATCACAGATGGGGAGGGAGATCACAGGGTGGGGGACCCCAGATGGGGGGTGATCACAGGCGGTGGAGGGGTGGGGTGGGGGGAGGGCCTTGCACACTCGCGGGCCCGGAGACTACAAACAGCTTTATGGCTGCCAGCGGGGCGCGGGCTCCGGATTGCGCCGGGCAATCCCCGGTCGTTCCGGGCGGCGGCGGCCCCCGGGGCGCGCTCATTAGCGCCCACTCTTCCTAATGGCTTCCTGTGGCTGGGTGTTTACTTGTCATTTGTTGGCAGCTTGGTTACCCAGCTACCGCGCCGGCCCGGCCACCCGGGGCCCTCCGGGGGCGGCGGAGGCGAGGCGGGGAGCCCAGCGCGCCGCGGGCCCGGGGCCTCTCCGCACCCGGGGGCCCCGCCGCGCCCCTCCGCACCTGGGGGCCCCGCCGCGCCCCTCGCCGCACCCGCGCGCCCCTCCGCACCCGGGGGCCCCGCCACGCCCCGCCGTCTACCTGGTAGGACAGGGCGGGGCCTCGGAGGTCCGCGCCCCGCGGCCCCCAGCGCCCAGAGTGAGGGTCCGCGCCCCGCCCGGGGTCCCCGCGCCGCCGCCTTCCCAGTCCCGGGCCCGGGTGATCTGAATTCCCCACTGGGCCTGGACGAGGCCTTCTGCGGGGCGGGGGCTCCTCCGCCCAAAACGGGGCGCGGGCGGGGGGGGCGGGAGACGCCCCAGGCCGCCCCCCAACCGCTCACGGCAGCGCCTGCACCAGGCCCGCGCCCCGTTCCGTTCCCCCCATCCCGCACCCCGCCCCGCACACCCCGCACCCCGCACACACGAGGCCCCGCTACCCAGGCGGCCTCGCCCAGGAGGGCTGGGGGCGGGGCCTGGTGGCAGAGCGCTCCCCTGCCCTCCCCTCTCCCCCTCCCCTCCCCTCGCCCGCCCCGAAGCCCTGGGTTCGATTCCTCAGCACCACATATACAGAAATAGAGCAGCAAAGAAAGAAAGAAAAACAGCCCGCCTGCCTCGATTGTTCCCTTTAACTTGATAAGCACGCCGAATTTAAGGACAGATTGTCAAAGGCGTGGCAGTACTGGGGGGGGGGCTGGGCATGGCCTGTCCAGGTGAACCTAAGTTCTGCGCTCAGAAAGGTTTGCAAATCCATCCACAGCAGTCACGGTGGGGCGTGAGCGTGTCACCGGGCTGTATATACCGACACGCGGGTTCAAATCCATCCACAGCAGTCACGGTGGGGCGTGAGCGTGTCACCGGGCTGTATACACCGACACGCGGGTTCAAATCCATCCACAGCAGTCACGGTGGGGCGTGAGCGTGTCACCGGGCTGCATATACCGACACGCGGGTTCAAATCCATCCACAGCAGTCACGGTGGGGCGTGAGCGTGTCACCGGGCTGTATATACCGACACGCGGGTTCAAATCCATCCACAGCAGTCACGGTGGGTGGTGAGCGTGTCACCGGGCTGTATACACCGACACGCGGGTTCAAATCCATCCACAGCAGTCACGGTGGGTGGTGAGCGTGTCACCGGGCTGTATACACCGACACGCGGGTTCAAATCCATCCACAGCAGTCACGGTGGGGCGTGAGCGTGTCACCGGGCTGTATACACCGACACGCGGGTTCAAATCCATCCACAGCAGTCACGGTGGGTGGTGAGCGTGTCACCGGGCTGTATATACCGACACACTCAAATCCATCCACAGCAGTCACGGTGGGGCGTGAGCGTGTCACCGGGCTGTATACACCGACACGCGGGTTCAAATCCATCCACAGCAGTCACGGTGGGGCGTGAGCGTGTCACCGGGCTGTATACACCGACACGCGGGTTCAAATCCATCCACAGCAGTCACGGTGGGGCGTGAGCGTGTCACCGGGCTGTATACACCGACACGCGGGTTCAAATCCATCCACAGCAGTCACGGTGGGGCGTGAGCGTGTCACCGGGCTGTATATACCGACACACTCGTTCAAATCCATCCACAGCAGTCACGGTGGGGCGTGAGCGTGTCACCGGGCTGTATATACGGACACACTCGCTCTTCTGAGAACAAGACGGTAGGCCTGCAAGACGAGCTGACCAGGCGTGGAGTCTCGAAGAGCGCGAGGGACGGCGGAGGTTTCTGGAAGCCGATTCAAGAGGAAGCTCGTGGGATGGGAGTCAAAGAAAAGCTCCAGGGGATAAGACGTGAAAGTCGGTACCTGTGCTATTTCTACTGTGGACTTCATGTACATGTGCTAACTTGTCACTTGTCATAGTGACGTGGTCATGTACCTGGGTCTAGGTTTCACAACAGCTATTGTTGGTTTTTAAACGTAAAACCTATTTATATATTTGTTTACCTGCTGGTACTGAGACTTGAACTTAGGCCTGGACATGGATCCTTAACTGTTTTACTCAAGGCTGGCGTTTGACCACTTGAGCTACAGCTCCACTTCTCTGCTGGTTAATTGGAGATAAGAGTCTCCCCCCCCCCCCCCCGGCTTTGAGCTGTGATGCTCAGGCCTCAGCCTCCTGAGTAGCTAGGATCACGGGCAGGAGGCCTGGCTGCTTTCATTTTGGGTGCTTTGTGAGCTCTGGAGAGTAAGCTCTGGGAAAGAGTGCTTCTGATGTTTTCCCGGCGCGCCCTGGGGTCGGCAGCCAGGCGCCAGGAGCGAGGTGAGGAAAGGCAGCTCGCTTTTTCCCCCAGACATTGCCAGGCTGCCTCTCTCACCAGAGTGAAGAAACTCATTTCAATACGCGTTGAGCGTCCTCTTCTAACCAGGATCTGGGCACAAATACGTGTGATAAATGGCGTAGAGGAGGCCAAAAGAAACAAAAATACAGTGTTCCCCAAAACATTTGAACACTTGGAAGTATGTGAAGATTTTAGTTGATTTCTATTTCGGCAGGACTGGGGCTTGAACTCGGTGCCCCAGGCTTGCTGGGCAAGTGCTTTGCCGTGAATCCAGGCCCCCAGCCCCATCTTTTGCTGGTTGTTCTCTGAGCCGAGGTCATAGTTCTTTCTTGTGTATGCGCCTGGCCCAGGTCTGCCTCGTTTAGGCTCTGCTTTGCGGCTAGGATAACAGGCGTGGTCCCCACCTCCAGCTCTCCACAGGGGGGAGCCCCCGGGACCGTCCCGTCCGGGCTAGCCTCGAACCACGTCGCTCCTCATCCCAGCTTCCTGAGCCGCTAAGATGACAAGGGTGAGCACGGAGACACGGGGCTCTGCGAAGCATCGTCCAATGGTGGATTATCTGAGAGCCACAGCACTCGGGCCCCCAGCCCCGTGGGCGTGGGCGAGGCGGCGTGTCCCGGGATTCGTGGCTCAGAGCACGGGAGACTCCGCAGAGCGGGGAGGGTGCCGGCCGCCTCCCCGAGATGTCACTGTGGGCACAGGGGGTAGACAGAAGGGACAGAGAACGATGGGCGACACCGAAGATGACACAGAGAGAGGCGTGGACAGAGGGTGGGCACCGGGGAGGGGCACAGGAGAGGGACACAGAAGATGACGCAGAGAGAGGCGTGGACAGAGGGTGGGCACCGGAGAGGGGCACAGAAGATGACGCAGAGAGAGGCGTGGACAGAGGGTGGGCACCGGAGAGGGGCACAGAAGATGACGCAGAGAGGGGCGTGGACAGAGGGTGGGCACAGGAGAGGGGCACAGAAGCAGGTACAGGAGGAGACGGGGGGGTAGGCACCGAGGCGGAAAGGAAGGCAGACACCAAAGGCAGACACCAAAGGCAGACACCAAAGGCAGACACGTGCCAGAAGGTGCCAGAGAAGGCCGAGGCACCCAGCCCATCTCAGAGCGGAAACCACCTCCGTGTGCGGCTTCCGCGGTCGGGCCAGACGTGTGCGAGGTCAGAGGCCGCTCTGCCTTGCTGATCGCTGGGTGCGCTATGAAAGGCCAGCGTGGGGAAGCCATCTTTAGTGCAGTGGTCCCTGGGTAATGAAGAATCGGTTACAGTCGTGGCCAGACTTAGACATCTAATGGGAAGGAGTCAGACACTAGCAGTCTGTTCCTCACAAAACACAAGCCTATGGTGTTCTAGAAGACTCGAGAGTTTTGAGCCAAGCAGGTGGTTACAGGTATTGCTGTCTATAAGTTTAGAATATTATATATAAGAAAAGTAATTAAAATCTCAATCTAAATAAAATTGGAGCAGGCTACCGGTGGCTACCCCTGTAGTCCTAACGCCTCAGGAGACTCGAGATCTGAGAATCACGGTTCAAAACCAGCCCAGACAGAAAAGACTGTGAGATTCTTATCTCCAATAAGCTTCCAGAAAAGCCAGAAGTGGAGCTGTGGGTCAAGTGGTAGAGTGCTAGCCTTGCGTGGAGAAAGCCAGGGCAAACCTTCCAGGCTCCGAGGTCAAGCCCCAGTACTGGCACTAAGTAATAAAAATAAAATTGGGCCAACGTTCCCTTGACTTTGGTGAATTGGTCACCTATCGGTAATTTTATTTTGTGTGACTGGAGACGGGGCTCGGAGCCTTGAGCGCACTAAGCAAGCGCTCTCTGGCTAGGGGGCGTTCCCACCTTCTTCCTCCTTTCCAATGTCATGGTCGGTCGGGGTCCCCAGACGCGCGGTCCCCGAGCCACAGGCCCCCAAGCGTGTGGGCTGCAGTGCTCGCTCCGTCAGTTAAAACAAGAAAGAACAATTTAGGGGGGTAGGGTCTCACTGTGTAGCCCGGGATGAACTCCAACTCTCAGTCTTCTTTCCTCGGCCTCCTGAGTAGTGAGATTACAAGTATACACTCTCATTCTCTGTAAAAAATGACTATTATTATTGTAACAGTGATACACAGAGTAGTTACCATTTCATAAGCCAGGTAATAAGCACATTTCTTTGTGGGCAATGTCATCCCTTCCTTTGCACTGTCTCAGTGATTTTTTTTTTCTTTTCCTCGGGCTTGAACTCGGGGCCTGAGCACTGTCCCTGGCTTCTTTTTGCTCAAGGCTAGCACTCTGCCACTTGAGCCACAGCGCCACTTCTGGCTTTTTCTGTGTATGTGGTGCTGGGGAATCGAACCCAGGGCTTCGTGCCTGCCAGGCGAGCGCTCTACCACTGGGCCACGTTCCCAGCCCCTCTCAGTAAAACTTTTGAGCATAGTAAAATTTTTGACTTTGAAATCATGACAATTAAAACAAAAATACTCCATAGCATCTGCGTACCTAAATGATACTTTTGAATGCTGAAATACAAAGATAACTTGTGTCGTTTCGCGGAGTGCGTGTTTCCAGTCTTAATGCTCAAAGGAAGCATTGTGTAAGCAGCAGGCCGCGCTCTCCCGTGACTGACGCGTCCGGGGCTTCCCGTGTGCGGGCTCACGGGCGTCTCGAATCCCACGCCTTCAGCCGCTCCACAGCTTCCAAACATTGCTCCCAGTGGAGGCTGCTCGACCGGTGGCGGTGCCACGGAGGCGAGGGGCAGACCCCGGCCCCGGGGGCACGCGGGACTCGGCGGGGGGAGGGGGGGTCCTCCTCCAGATGCACGCTCGCCAGCCCTGCGTCCGCTGCCACCTCGCCCGTCCACGCTGGCTCGGTGTCTCAGGAAAATGACGGGCGTGACAGGCCTTTTAACATCCTCATGGCGTGCAGATGAATGGTTTCTAAGCATTTACAGCGTCACTTGGAAGATGTAAAACGAAAAGTCTGGCTGGGAACGTGGCTCAGTGGTAGAGGGCTTGCCTAGCACGCACGGAGCCCTGGGTTCGATTCCTGAGCACCGCACGAGCGGAAAACTCCGGAAGAGGCGCCGTTGTTAGGAGGTTGTCAGGAGGGAGACCCACGTGAAGGACGGGGCTGAAGAGGTCGTGTCACATTCGATTCCACTCGAGCCGTGGGGAGAGCCCGGGCCTTGCCGGCAGCCCGGTCCGGCCTGGAGCTGCCGCCCTTCCGGCCCGGCCTCTGGAGCGCTGCAGTTGCGTCACCGTGACCTTGAAAGCTGCTCTGGCCGTGCCCGGCCGCCCAGGCTGGCTGTCCACGGGGCCAGCCCCCCCCCGGCCCACGGACAGGGCAGAGCTGGGCCCACCCCACAGGACGCCAGCAAGGCTGGGCTCGCACGGGGGTGCGAGGAGCCCGTCCTGCTCGGGCTCCTGGACCGTCCAGGCCGTCAGAGGGCTGAAAGTTTAATTTGCAGTGAACGTTCATCTTAGGAGCAGCGTTTTCCGGAGAGGACGGGTGGTCCCGTGACTGTAGACTCCGAGGCCCAACTAACACTTGGGAATTAAAACGAGTCTTACACATTCGATTAGGAGCAGGGATTTTCCCAAGCAACGGTAGAAATGTGGAACTTTCCAAATTCATCACTGCCTTTATGCTCCGAGTACATTCTCGGGGTGTCTTGGTGTTCGTTTTCACCCGTGGATGGGCCCGGAAGCCCGCGCCGGCCGACGGCGTTTGCTGCTAGCCAGAGTCGGGAAGACTCCGGTAGCAGACACGGGACCCGCTGGAGACGCCAACGGGAGGACGCACGGGGTTCCTTCAGCCAAGGGGGTGAGGCTGGGAGCAGAGCTCTGGAAACGCTCCTCGTGGGGCTGAGTCGGCCCCGCCCAGCACCCCCGTGAGGGGAAGGGGTTTCCTTTCCTCATACTGCGCGGTGGACTGCGCCGCGCCTCCCGCAGATCACAGGGCACCGGGGCACTGATTTCCCTGAGGTTATTAGGGTGGGGCCCAGGTGGGGCTTGAGGCCTGTGGGAGACGCGGAAGGCGTGTTCTCCTCTCCCGTGAGCCGTCCACACTCCAGGAGGAGGCCGGGGTAGGCCGTCCACACTGCAGCGAGAGCCCCGGGGTAGGCCGTCCACACTGCAGAAAGAAAACTCACACCAGGATGTCCACACTCCAGGAAGAAGATTCACACCAAGCCATACTCTAGGAAAAAGACTCACACCAGGCCGTCCACACTCCAGGAAGGAGACTCACACCAGGCCGTCCACACTCCAGGAAGTAGACTCACACCAGTCTCTACACTCCAGGAAGGAGACTCACACCAGGCTGTCCACACTCCAGGAAGGAGACTCACACCAGTCTCTACATTCCTGGAGGAGACTCACACCAGGCTGTCCACACTCCTGGAGGAGACTCACACCAGGCTGTCCACACTCCTGGGGGAGTGCTCACACCAGGCCGTCCACACTCCAGGAAGGAGACTCACACCAGGCCGTCCACACTCCAGGAAGGAGACTCACACCAGGCTGTCCACACTCCTGGGGGAGTGCTCACACCAGGCCGTCCACACTCCTGGAGGAGACTCACACCAGGCCGTCCACACTCCAGAAAGAGAACCTACGCCAGGACGCCCACACGCGCTCACTCACCCCATGCTCAGCCTTTGATCGGAGGGGAATTAAGTTCTTGTTGCTGAGCAGCTCCGCTTGCGGCCCTCGGTTGCGGCTGCTGAGCTAAGGCCGTGTTCCGTCCGTGTGGCTCCTGTTTCTGTCAGTTTGTCCTCAGACGCGTCGGGGACCAGGAGCAGGGCGCGGGGGGGTGACGGAGCCGCGCGCCCCGTTCTGTGCGAGGCCTTTGACTGCGGATGCAGGCTTCCTCTCGGCCAGCCCTGCCGCGGGTGGACGGATGTGTGTATAATCCCGCCGCGGGGGCTGTCTCCCATCCTCACCCCCCCTTCTCATCCTCCCTCCCTCCTCCCCCATCCTTCCTCCGTCCCTCCCTCTCCGGTCCTCATTGCTCCCCGATTCCTCCTCCTCCCTTCCCATCCCCTTCCTTCCCCTCTCCCACGCATGGTGCAGTGGAAATGGAAACTTAGGACACCTGGCACTGTCATTTGCAGGCAGCCCAGTGCACACAGCCCCCCCCCTGCCCCCCACCCTCACCCCCCCCCCCCCCGCTCCAGACCCAGGCTATCTCCAAGCCCACAGGCTCTGGGTGCCCCTCCCCACAGGGCAGACACGGGAGCTCCTCTCTGTCATCTCGAGGCTGAAAGCCCCATTTCTTCCTTCTGCGCTGTGGGAATCTTCACAGAGACCTTTCTGTTGGGGACCAGTCAGGTGAATTTGAAATTGGTTCCCCCCCAAGAGGCTGGTGCAGCTCACACCCAACTGTGAGAAAGGCCCAGCCTTTAATCTGTTTGGTCTGCGGGGCAGAGCCTCCCATCTGGACTCCACATGCGGGCTGGGTCAGCTGGGAGGAGACGGTTCGCAGCCGGGTGAGAAAAAATAAAACTGAAATGAGGCAAGACTCTTTTTCACATGAAAAGGACAAGAAATGCCACTGGAAATTAAATTCAAGATGAATTCAAGGTGATTGCCCTAGCAGTTTGTCAACAAAGCGCGGCTGGCCGAGGGGCTGACGGCTGCTGTTAGCCAGAGAGAGAGAAGGGCGGGCTGGGCCTGACTGGGCCGCCCGCACCCGAGGCCCGTGGGGAGGTCCGCAGCGTCTGCGCGGCGGGCTCCGCCGTGGCCTCCCCACGTGCACAAGGTGGACTGTGACTGTGGTCACCACGAGAGGTGCTGATGACACTCAGCCAGCCGCCGCTTGAGTCCTTCAGAGGGGGTGTGTGTGTGTGCACGCGTGCGCGCGTGTGTGTGCTGGTCCTACGGCTTGAACTCGGGGCCCGTAGTTATCCCTGAGCTTTTGTGCTCAAGGCTAGCGTTTTACCATTTGAGCCACAGCTCCACTTCTGGCGTTCGGATGCTTCGTTGGAGATGAGAGTCTCAGATGCTCTCTTACCCGGGCTGGCTCCGAACCCTGGTCCTCAGAGCTCAGCCTCTCGGGTAGATGGGATGGCAGGCGCGAGCCGCCAGCACCGTGATTCTTGCAGGGTTGCGGCCTGTGTGAGTCACGAGTGGCCCCCGTGGGCGTGGAGAGTGGCCAGGACTCACCGGGAGGGGTGGAAGCCGGCGTGACGGCAGGGGTGTGGGGAGGGAGACTGAGGCTTGGCGGGCAAGGGTCTGTTCACGCGGGAACCGCCTGCTTGGAGGCCGGGCATCGGCGAGGGATTTAATTTGATGGCACGGCTACTCACCGCCACCTGGCTGGCACTTTACACAACCAGTGTGGACACACACCTCGCCTTTCACACCTTGGTGTGCGTGGCTCGCCCCTGTCATCCCAGCCACTCGGGGTTGAGATCTGAGGATTGTGTTTCAAAGTTAGCCCGGGCAACTCGACTCAAGCCCCAGGCCTGGCGCGCGTGCGTGCGCGTGCACACACACACACACGCGCGTGCGCACACCCCTCACGTTCCACAGACACAGTGCTCTCCCTGCGGTGGCGCTGAGCTGCTGGCACTGCGATGGATGGGGGCCCAGGCCCTGGGGAGCGGCCCGCCGCCCCTGCCATGGGGAGATGGGAGCCGGGATCCGAACCTGGCGGTGCCCAAACCCACCCACACCTCCCCCCCCCCCCCGTGACCTGCGGGGCCCGGGGCGGGCCCAGGGGCGCTGGCTCCCGGC
>NC_063169.1:71468689-71531087 GCF_023159225.1 Perognathus longimembris pacificus
CCTCCACCCACCCATCCACTCACCTACCTACTTGCTTGTCCATTTATCCATCCATCCATCTATCCATCCATGTGTCCACCCACCTACTTATCCATCCATCTACTCACTTACCAACCGATACACCCATACATCTATTTACCCATCCAACTTCTCAAGTGAATAACATTTGGTAATTTTTAGAGTATCGCATTAATGTACTTGCACTGAAAGTTGATCTCAGTTTTGGAAGGGGTGTAGAGTAATTCATAATTATCACAGTGTATGTGTAGTTTGACTTTGTTGTTGCTATTTTTCAACAAGAACATTCTAGCATAAGAAAGGAAGCACAGGGACTAGAAGTCATGGCTAACAAGAACTTTTTAAGGAAGATACCCTCTTCTCCTTAGTGTCTCCCTGTTTGCCTCACTTAACTAAAGGGGACCTAGGGGAGCCCTGAGTATTTCCATAAGCGAGGAAGAAGTGGTTACAACTGTAATTTTACAAAGATGCTTCAACGAGGTGGAAAATGCATTTAAAACGCTCCGAAACTCCCATAGTTAGACTTTATTATCTTTAGATAGTTGTACGAAAGGGTCCCAATTCAACATGACGGTTTATACGTCCAGTGAATCTTAGAAGGAGTGGGAAGCAAAAGTTGTGGGGGGCCGTGAGCGCCCCAAGCCAGGGAGACAGTGCCTGCTCTCCTTGACCGCCTGGGGTTCCGGCCGCGGAGGAGCATGGGCGCGATCTCCTTCCGCGGAAAGGTGGGGGGAGCGGGGCGTTTACAGGGCGGAGGCCCAGGCCACGGAGGCCTCGGCACAGAACCTTCTCTCCCAGCAGCGGGAAGGGCCGGGTTCCAGGGTGCTCCTACCATAAACAGCCATCAAGCGCTCTTAAAAATCTGCATTTTGTGGGTGTTGGTAGGATGCACCCTGCCTTCCTGTCCGTTTGCCATCTGGTCTTTGTGCCCGAGTCCCCTTTGAACATTTGCCTTGGCTTGTAAATGCTGCAATTTAGTTCACTCCAGCTTCTGGGAGAACCGTTCACCAAATGCACTTGCAGGCTTCGGTAATGAGTCCCGGCACGTCTTCACCTCTGGCTTAGTTGCAATAGAAACAAGGCCGGCTCCGGCTGAGGGGAGCTCATGGGCTTCTGGGGCCTGGAGATGTTCCTGGGATGGGAGGGGTGCTGGGGCCCCCTTTCCGGCCTGGCGGAATGGCGTTCGGATCCGATTTCCACATCTTTGAGACTGGTGTCGCCCCCACCCGTGTCCCCTTCCAGCTCCCGCGTTCAGGCGTGGGGTCCGCGGGCGTCTCACTGGCAGGCCTGAGCGTTCCCCACTGCATCTGGGAAAAGCTGTGGTCGGGGTTGTCCTTTTGGTGGTGGCGGGGTGGGGGGGGGTGGGCAATGAGGGGGGGTGGTGCTGGGACTTAAACTCAGAGCCGTTGTCCAGTTTGTCCGCCCCAGGGCGGCTCTGGGCCCCTCGGGTGGCTTGTTTGTAATGAGGAAGAGCGGGGCGTTGCTGCGTCCGCGCGGCCTGCTCCCTCCTCCCACGCACCATCACGCCCGTCCTCACCCCTGCCCTGATGGGTGCCCCAGGCCGGGAGGACGGGAAGGTGCTCTGGAGGGACAGGAGTCACAGTCTTCCTGGAGGCTCCCTCCAGAGCGGCTGGTGGTTACGCAGATGTGGACACAGCTGTCGTCTGGGGCTCCTCCTCTCGAGGAGAGTTACCTAATTGTGGAGGCGAACCCCCCTCCCTCGGCTAACCCCCCCTCCCTCTCCCTCGGGCCTGCAGGCCGCGGCTGCAGGGGGGGGGGGGCAGAGCTCAGCGCCGCGTCGCGGTCCCGCCGGGGCCTGCGTGGTCCAAATGGCACGAATGACCTCCAGGGACAGAAGCCAAATGGGGTCGTTGGTTTGGGGGACGGACCGACGGCTCAGAGTGAGGTACACACTTAGGTTTGCCTCGTCCCAGGAAAATGGGCTTGGGTTATGTGTCTGTGTTGAGCAGGTGTCTAATCAGTCACTTGAGCCTGTAACTGATCAGATGAAGGAAACTCAAAATGAAATTCCTTCTTGGGTGATTTTCTTCCTTTTTTAGATTTTTTTGGCTGAGATACAGGTTAATGCCAGCTGAGTGGATTCCCCCCCCCCCTTCATTTCACAAAGTATGTGTAAGTTTTCACCCACCCCAAATATGCTGAGAAGTCATGTTAAATGTACCCAGTTAAAGTGCCAGCATCAGCACAGGAGCTCGGTTGGCTCCTCCTAAGTGATGGAGAGCACAGAGCGTGGAAACTGAAGCAGGTATCACGTGGCATAACACGAAAAGTCAGTTTTAACTGTGTATTTTATTAGGGACAACAGGCAGAATGTTTTGAGCCTTGATTACATTGTCACAATTAAATAAATACCGGGAATGTGAAATAACCTGTGGCTCAGTTGCAACCAGAAATCTTGGCCCTTAAGGACTTAGGTGATCCAAAACATGCTTACTGTGACCACAGGAGCACCTGCGCGAGACCTGGGACTCCACCACGCTACGCAAATGGTCAATGGGCAGCCTCCGTAATAAATGGCTTACTATTAAAACAGGAACATAGCAGTAAGTGTTCAACTAATGTACCTTAAACAGAAAGCCCCCAAGTACCTGACCCCCTGAACACTCTGAGAGCAGGGAGGGACCATGTATAGGAGCATGGTTTTTCTGGATGCTTTTATAATCTGGGTTTACGTTTTCTGGAAGGCATCTGGGAGCCATTGTTTCAGACTTTGTAGGTTATATTCTGCCTCTGTTGGGCAAATATATAACAAATACTCTCTCTTTCCTTTTTTAGATGACCCTTTAGGGCCATAAAACGTATATATATTAAACCCCTGGTCTGGATTTCAGAACTCTAACCTGAATATAAACTATGGGGGAAGGCTTTCTAGTCTTTAATTCTGGAAGAATGAATTGAAAGGTGTCATGGACTCTGAAATACTAAGGTCCCCTTGTGCTCCACCTTGTCTTCTGCTCAAACGATGAGCTGCGCTGTAATGCTGTTCACACGCCAAGGTCCCGGCCCAGCGCCCGGCCCAGCTTGCATTCCAGGGACGGGCTTGCCAAAGCACAGACGTCTTACATGGCCCGATTCTGCCCCGCTGAAGGAGGGGCTTCACTTCTGAACGATGAGGCCCGCCACCTCGCTGGAAACGTTTTCAACCCGCGGTCCCCGCTCCCTCCCCACAGTCGTCTGTAGGATTTGTTTGCAAGCAGCAGCGCCAAGGATGGAATCCGGGGTCTTGTGCACCACCCACCTATAGTGCTCCCCAGAAGAGCATCACCCCGCTCCTGCAGGACTTAAAACATGGAACCAAAAGATACAAATGATCCTTGCAACACCTTCATAAGGAGTAGTGTGTAGAACGCAAACATGTGGTTTTGTTGTTTTTTTTTTGCCAGTCCTGGGCCTTGGACTCAGGGCCTGAGCACTGTCCCTGGCTTCTTTTTGCTCAAGGCTAGCACTCTACCACTTGAGCCACAGCACCACTCCTGGCTTTTCCTATATATGTGGTGCTGAGGAATGGAACCCAGGACTTCATGTATATGAGGCGAGCACTCTTGCTACTAGGCCATATCCCCAGCCCCTAAACATAGTATTTTTTTTTTTAAGAAAGAAAAGTTAACTCTTATTTCCATTCCCTGGGTGCAAACACGATATTAAACCGTAAAAATAATTGGTGAATTCTTGGCTGCTGATTTTGAAGTATGTTTTGTGTATTTGTTGGGTATCCCCAGTTGGAAGTCCTGTCTTTGAAACACCCAGGAATGTTTACACTTGCCACTGTTTGTCTTCACAAGGCCTCTCTCCCTCCCTCCTCAGGTGGGGGCCTGCCCACCGCACACAGGGGGGTTCACCTCCGGGCCAGGGGCCTTTGCTTTTGCAGAAGCGTCACACACCTTTCTATTTCTTTCTTTTTCCATTTCTTTCTTTCTCTTTCTCCCCCTACCCCCTTTTTCATTTCTCTCTCTCTCTGTCTTTCTGTCTTTGTCTCTCTCTCTCTGTCTTTCTGTCTTTGTCTCTCTCTGTCTCTCTCTGTTTTTCTGTCTCTCTGTCTCTCTCTGTCTCTGTCTCTGCCTCTGTCTCTCTTTCTCTCTCTCTCTCTCTCGTGTGTGTGTGTGTGTGTGTGTGTGTGTGTGTGTGTGTGCTACTACTGGAGCTTGAACTCAAGATCTGGGCACTGTGCCTGACGTTTTTGTTGTCCTTTTGTTTTTGGTTGTAGGGCTTGCACTCCGGGCCTGGGAGCTGTCTCTCAGCTCTTCAGCTCAAGGCTGGCGCTCTACCACTTGAGCCATAGTGTCACTTCCGGTTTCCTGATGGTTAATTGGAAATAAGGCTCTCATGGACTTTCTGCCTGGGCTGGCTTTGAACTGTGATCCTCAGATCTCAGCCTCCGGAGTAGCTAGGATTACAGTCACGAGCCAATAGTGCCCGTCTTGCCTGAACATTTTTGTTCAAGGATAGTGTTCTACCACTTGAGCCACAGCTCCACTTCCAACTTTTTGGTTGCTAATTAAAGATAAGGGTCTTGTGGAATAGATAGAATTACAGATGTGAGCCACTAGCCCTTTCCATTTTTTTATTTTATTTATTTTTATTTTATTTTATTTTTTTTGGCCAGTCCTGGGCCTTGAACTCAGGGCCTGAGCACTGTCCCTGGCTTCTTCCCGCTCAAGGCTAGCACTCTGCCACTTGAGCCACAGCGCCGCTTCTGGCCGTTTTCTGTATATGTGGTGCTGGGGAATCGAACCTAGGGCCTCGTGTATCCGAGGCAGGCACTCTTGCCACTAGGCTATATCCCCAGCCCCCCTTTCCATTTTTTTAAAGGACAATGTCTACTTATCAATTTGGCCCAGTAAAACCAACATAAATCTTAAAAGGTCACTTTCCATAAATCAATATATATCTGAAACCCCTGGTCTGGATTTCAGAATTGTAATCTGAATATAAACTATAGAGGAAGCCTTTCTAGTCCTTTACTCCCTTCTGTTTCAAAAAGTATTGGCACAAAACAACATGTGATTCATAGGTGTTTTGCAATTCTTTTTGTTGTTGTTGTTGTTGCCAGTCCTAGGGCTTGAACTCAGGGCCTGAGCACTGTCCCTGGCTTCTTTTTACTCAAGGCTAGCACTCTACCACTTGGGCCACAGCGCCACTTCTGGCCATTTTCTGTATATGTGGTGCTGGGGAATCGAACCCAGGGCCTCATGTATATGAGGCAGGCACTCTTGCCACTAGGCCATATCCCCAGCCCACTTCTGGCTTTTTCTATACATGTGGTGCTGAGGAATCGAACCCAGGGCTTCCCAGCCCTGCAATTCTTTTAAAAAATTTTTTAAAAATTGTTATTATAGGGTCTGGGAATATGGCCTAGTGGCAAGAGTGCTTGCCTCGTATACATGAAGCCCTGGGTTCAATTTCCCAGTATCACATATATAAAAAATGGCCAGAAGTGGCGCTGTGGCTCAGGTGACAGAGTGCTAGCCTTGAGCAAAAAAAAAGAAGCCAGGGACAGTGCTCAGGCCCTGAGTCCAAGCCCCAGGACTGGCCAAAAAAAAAAAAAAGTTATTATAAAGGTGATATACAAAGGGGTCCGCTACTTAAGTCAGGTGAAGAGTACCTTCATTTTTGCAGAGTATCACCTCTCCCCTCCCTCTCACCTATCCTGTAATTCTTTGATTTCTTCTGTTGCTTGGCAAAGAAAAAGGGCGAATTGTTTTACATAAACACCAACAGAAATCTGACATCTTGGAAAGGACATCTGGGTTTGATCCACCTCTCCTATTTGCCGAGACGCGCGAGCGCGTTTTGGGGGACAGGCTGGGCGTGGATGGGGAAACGTCTGAGTGGCTCTGGCTCGCGGTGCAAGCCGCAGGCTTTCCAGCGGCCGAGGCTTCCGTGGGGAGCTGCGGGGACCGAGGGACGGGGCTTCTTTCCAGCTGTGGCCTGCCTGGCTGTCCCGCTTGTCAACAGCTGGACCCTGGGCTCGGCCTGGGGGGGGGGGTCGGGGATTCCCCCGAGGGCCATCCAGCTCCTCTCCCTCCACACCTGCGCCCGGCTCCCCATTGTAGTTTTATGGGTTGTGAGGGGGCAGGTTTGAGGCTGGGGACCCCGTCTCTGCCAACAGCTGCAGACGCGTCAGCCCCGCAGACAGTAAAATGTAAAGAGGGGGGAGGGCCAGCTTTGAAGTCTGCAAAGCAGCATGACTTTGACCACTTCCTCCTTCCTTTCCAAGTGGGCGGCCCTGCCGTCCAGAGAGCCAGCAGCTTTACAGGGACGGTGCCCCTCCTCCCGCCCTGGGGCTCTGGGGTCCACACCCGAGAGAGAACGCGTTAACCCCACCTACCGTGGGCTGGAAGTGGGGACACTTCCAGCTGAGTGTCCCAATCAAGTTGAAGGCTGAAATGCAAAGCCAGCACCAGGTTTCCTTCCTGGATCTCTGCATTTGACCCCATGCTGTTGACCTTTCGGGACGGCCTTGCCTCTTCTTCCTCACGCCACATCTGAAGTTTGCTCTCCTCTTTACTCTGCTTTCAGTGATTCTCAAGGACCGGGGGATTAGTGCCTCTGTCACGGTTATGCAGTTCAACGTGACCAGTCCGGGAGGGATGCATGCTGATTCCGCACTGGGGCCGCTCCGCCCTCGGGCTCTGTTTCTGGGGCGCACGAGGTGCCCAGGTGACGAGTAACATGACAGTCAAATACAGAGAACTCTGCAGGGCCGGCTCGGCCAGTGTCCCCAGCGGCCAGCCTCCCCTGCCCAGAGCCCCTCGGCCTCTCTGCCCCGGCGACGCCTGTCAGGGCCGCCCTACTCTTCCAGGTGACCCTCCCCTGTCCTCGCCTCGCCCACCGAGGTCTTTATTATCACCCTGCTTTCCAGGACATGGATGCCCGCGTCGCCCTCTCTCTATCCGCGTCTTCTCATGGATGCCCGCGTCGCCCTCTCTCTATCCGAGTCTTCTCTATCCGCTCTTACCCAGGGCTTAGGGCTCACGGAGAGGTGGTTGGCCAGGAGGGAGGTGTGGCACCCTCCGACCGAGAATGCCCAGGCAGGGGAGGGTCTGCAAAGGCTGCAGGGGGGCCTCAACAAGGCGGGGATCCCTTGTGAAACAAGTCGCCACCGCGAGTGCCTGCGTTGGCCCCGGGCGGCGGAGCTGCGGGAGCTCCCGGTCCAGGAGAACAGCACGAAGGTGTTGAGAAAGCCGTTTGTGAAAAGACCTCTTTCCTTCCCTTTCAAGAGCCCTCTTGCTCGGCCGATGGAAGGGAGGAGCAGGTTCCAAGCGCGAGAAGCTGCGGGAAAACGCTCCCCAGGACTCGGGGAGGTGAGTGCGGCGTGTGGTGCGGCGTGTCGCGCTGTGTGTCCCCACGCCGTCGTCACCCGCGCCTCTCGCGGCGTTGTGCAAGGACAGGCCGAGGGACCGGACTCAGAGCCCAGGGGGAATTCACAAGAGCCAGTGGTGCAGGAGGACAGGAAGGATGCTGCGCTGTGTCTGGGCCTCGGTGACTCAGAGCCCCTGGCAGTGGGGGAGGGTCCCCCCCGGCTTGTGCCAGGAGTCACCCTTGCTTGACAAGGGCAAGTGACAGAGAGGGATGCCTTCAACCTGGTGTTCTAGGAGCACCTCACCAGGTGAAAGCCCCCCCCAAGCGCGCACCGAAGGGTGGGGTGCGGGATCTTGAAGCTGGAACGCAGCGAGCAGACGCTGCTGCGAGACCCCCGCCACACAGCACGAAGGCTGCACTTAGACTCGGCTCAGCTTGTCTCCCAGGCTGGAGGCTGCAGAACTCTCCCCAACCCAGAAACCGGGAAGGACCACACACCGCGTGCTCGTCACCGCAGGGGTGCGGGAGCTCGCACGGGAAACGGGATCGCGCAAAATCCTTCCCAGGGCCTCGTGCTGACCAAGGTTCTGTGAGCTATTCTACAAATCTACAGACCGTCTTATAGCTCCATCCCCAGCCTAATGGACACATGTGTGCACACGCACACGCACACGTGCACACACACGTGCACACACACACACAGGCCTCCCATTTATAAAACAAATCCTTGGGCCAAAGCAATGAGCTGGGGCCCTTGGTAGAAGTGCACAGTGTGGGCTTCCTCTGATTCTGACGTAGTGAGGCAGGAATTCGTGTCAGGGAACATGAATTTTTATCCTGCCCCTCAGGTGGTCTCTTGCACTCATAACTTGGCTAGTCTGCAATAGGATGGATTTTTGGGTTTTTTGAGCTGCAGGTTGGTAAAAGAACTTAAAGAGATAGGAGAATAGAAGAAACGAAGTTTATTTCAGGATGCCATCAAAGAAAAACTCAGGTAGCCAGACACAGGTCATGCAGCTGCTGCGCTGTCTGTAAGGGTCTGGGAGACATACTTTTATAAAGATTTTGCTGATTGGCTCTTTCTTCTATGTGGGCCTTGCGGATTGGTTCTTTCTTCTTTGTGGGCCTTGCGGATTGGCTCTTTCTTCTATGTGGGCCTTGCGGATTGGCTCTTTCTTCTATGTGGGCCTTGCTGATTGGCTTTCTTCTTTGTGGGCCTTGCGGATTGGCTCTTTCTTCTATGTGGGCCTTGCGGATTGGCTTTCTTCTATGTGGGCCTTGCGGATTGGCTCTTTCTTCTATGTGGGCCTTGCTGATTGGCTTTCTTCTTTGTGGGCCTTGTGGATTGGCTCTTTCTTCTATGTGGGCCTTGCTGATTGGTTATATTTTGGGAAGTATCTCATCAGCTTGGCTTTTACGTCTGTTTCATTTAGGCCCGGCCCGTCTTGATTTGCTTCTACACCCACCTGACAGCGGCATTTCCTGTCTGCCGTGCATGTTGCCTTGGGGGAGGGTCTTCCTCCACAGGGAGCTCTGACTCGGCTGGCCTGCCCACCGCTGGGTCCTGCATCATGGAGGTCTGAGAATTTTGGCTGATCTCTATTTTCTCCCTCTCAGGTCACCTGGGCCTTGAATGTTCTCGCACACACAAGCCTTTCCCTCCTCCTCTTCTCCCTCTCTTGGCTGCATAGTCCTCCTTTTCTTGGTTCATTTCCATCTTAAACAAAAGACCTGCCACTTGCAATTCAACTATTGTTGTTGGTTTGTTTGGTGGGGGGGGGGGGTTGTTACCAGTCCTGGGGCGTGAGCGCAGTGCTTGGGCGCGGTCCCTGAGCATTTTTTTCATTTCAATAAATATTACATGATCAGAGCCATTGAGGCATTGAGCGTGCTAAGCGTTTGTGGGCTCCGGGCCGGCTCTCCACCAGTTGAGCCACAGCTCTGCTTCTGTGTGATGTGTTGAAATTTGCATTGGGGATTCAGAGATGTAGAGGGCCTCACACTGGGCATTTGAAAACTCTAGTCTCAAGGTAAGACCTGAATGTAAAAAAAGTTTCAAATACCATCTGTTGCTTTCAGAACCAGATTACTTCTCAAATGGATAAGAAGGGTTCCCGAAGTAAGGTGTACCTCCGTGGCTTGTACCAGATGTATTCTGCCTCCCTTGCTAACATGGAATTCTCCAGACGGTAAGTTCCTTCTAAAAGCTGTAGTAATACGTGTGTGTGTGTGTGTGTGTGTGTGTGTGTGATTCTAGGGATGGACCCAGGGCCTTGCCATTGTTAGGAAAGCATTCCGCCTCTGGACCACATAGATAGGTCTGTCACAATTACACCTCTCCACCTCCTCAGTGTAGGATTTCAGGAATGCACCACACCTCGTATCTCCCTCCCTCTCCCCCTTTTTTTGCTTCTTGGGGATCAAATCTTGGGGCCTCACCAAGCAAGATGAGCCCTCTATCTCTGGTTTACACCCTAGTCCTCAATGCCTACGTGTGTGTGTGTGCGTGTGTGTGCGCGCACCTGTGAGCGTGTCATACTGGGGCTTGAACTCGGGGTCTGGGCACAAACCCGGAGCTTTTTTGCTCAAGGCGAGCACTCTAGTACTTGGGCCACATCACCACTTCTGGCCTTTTCGTGGTTCACTGGAGATAAGAATCTCAGACTTTCCTGCCTGGGCTGGCTTCGAACCGCCATTCTCAGAGCTCAGCCTCTTGAGTAGCTTGGATGACAGGCGTGAGCCACCAGTGCCCAGCTTCAGTGTCCACTTTAAATATCACCCCCGACTTTCACGTAGATGTATCAAATAACCACCACTCTACCACGTGGCCTGAGAACTATTTTCTAGGAAAAGAATAACATAAAATCCGATCATGAGGGAACCTGGCACAATATAGCTGTAAAAGGCAAGCTCAGCCTCCCCCCCACCCCCCAGCCCCCCACACTCCACCCCCCCAAGAAGTGAGGAAGTGGGAGGAGGTGCGAGGGGGCTGGGGTGCGGCGTGGAGCCGGCTCTGCTCCCACCGCGGGTTCTGCCCTGCGGGGCAGAGCTCCGCCTCCCTCCCCGGGTGCCCTGCGTGCCCACCACAGCCTCGGAGCACACGGGGGGGGGGGGGGGCGCCCGCTGGGCCTGGTCGGGGTTCAGGCTGAAGCGGGACACCGTGTGCAAGCCACACACGGAGTGTATGGAAACCTAAGCGTGAAGGACACACGCCGCGCTGAGGGCAGGGGAGAGGCCGGCGGCCCACGCCTGCCCACCGCACACAGGCCCGCCTTGCAGACCCCGCCTTGCAGACCCCGCCTTGCAGACCCCGCTGCCTGCTCGGAGCAGCAGGAGGCCCGGCGGGGGCGGGGGTGGGGGTGGGGGTCAGCCCGCAGCAGCCCGCGCGCTCCCCGCGGCGGTGGGAAGCCCTGGCGTGGGGCTCTGGGCTCCTCTAACTCCAGTGACCCCTTGAGCGGGTCCAGCACCTTGCCGAGGTCACTCCCTGCTTGAGAGAGCCTGGACTTGAACTTGGATCCTCTGGCCTGGCCATCTAGGAGCTGGGAGTGGGTGAGGAAGGCAGCAGGCGGGGGCTGGCTGGTCAGGGCCAGCTCCTGGACGGGGCAGGACACCTTTCTGCAGAGACCACAGACCCAAGGCCACCTGGGAACCCTGGTGACAGCCCCCAGCCCAGGAATGGAGACCGCGTCCCGTACAAAGGCCAGGAATTGGCCCAGACCTGTTAACCGTCTCGCTGGATGAGGAACACGGAGGCCATGTGCCCTTTGAACTTGTGCCGTCTGAGGCTCCCCGCCCCCCCCCCACCGGTCCTGAGGCCCACCGGGAGAGCGTCTCCCCCCCCCACCGGTCCTGAGGCCCACCGGGAGAGCGTTTCCCACGACACACTTAACAGGACATCCGCCTCCCTGGCCTCCGGGAAGCCGGCAGCCACAGAGCCGCTTTCTGGTCATTTGCCGGGGAGGTGGGGGGGGGGCGGGGTGTCTCCCTGGTTTAGGGACCAATTCAGGCCTCGCCATTAGCATTTGAATCAGGCAGCCTGCCGGTTTTGATAGGAAAGAGGAGCCAAGCCTTTGTTGTTGCAATTGAGGGGGGTAAGTCCTTTTCTGGTACCCTTTAATCAGCTGGAACAGTTGGGGAAATGGGGAGGGAGAGCAAAGGCCTGCGCTGGCCTGGGAACGCCAGCGGCCGCCTCTCCCCGGCCCCTGAGAGCCGTCTGAAGAACGGAGGAGACGGGCCGACGGTCAGGGTCTCCTCTCCCGAGCCACGGGAAGGACCGGGCAGGCTGGGGTACGGACGGCCGAAGCCTTCTCCAGACAGCTCGGTGGCGGGGGGCTGGAGGAGACGGCTTCACGGCGGAACCCCGTGTGCACGTGCACTGTGTCCACCCCGTGTGCGCGTGCACTGTGTGTCCACCCCGTGTGTGCGTGCACTGTGCGTCCGCCCCGTGTGCGCGTGCACTGTGTCCACCCCGTGTGCGCGTGCAGTGTCCGCCCCGTGTGCGCGTGCACTGTGCGTCCGCCCCGTGTGCGCGTGCACTGTGCGTCCACCCCGTGTGCGCGTGCACTGTGTGTCCGCCCCGTGTGCGCGTGCACTGTGTCCACCCCGTGTGCGCGTGCACTGTGTCCACCCCGTGTGCGCGTGCACTGTGCGTCCACCCCGTGTGCGCGTGCACTGTGTCCACCCCGTGTGTGCGTGCACTGTGTGTCCACCCCGTGTGCGCGTGCACTGTGCGTCCGCCCCGTGTGCGTGTGCACTGTGCGTCCGCCCCGTGTGCGCGTGCACTGTGTCCACCCCGTGTGCGCGTGCACTGTGTCCACCCCGTGTGCGCGTGTGCACTGTGTGTCTACCCCGTGTGCGTGTGCACTGTGTCCGCCCCGTGTGCGCGTGCACTGTGTCCACCCCGTGTGCTCGTGCACTGTGTCCACCCCGTGTGCGCGTGCACTGTGTCCACCCCGTGTGCGCGTGCACTGTGTCCACCCCGTGTGCGCGTGCAGTTTGTGTCCACCCCGTGTGCGCGTGTGCACTGTGTGTCCGCCCCCGTGTGCGCGTGCACTGTGCGTCCGCCCCGTGTGCGTGTGCACTGTGCGTCCACCCCGTGTGCGCGTGCACTGTGTCCACCCCGTGTGCTCGTGCACTGTGTCCACCCCGTGTGCGCGTGCACTGTGTCCACCCCGTGTGCTCGTGCACTGTGTCCGCCCCGTGTGCGCGTGCACTGTGTCCGCCCCGTGTGCGCGTGCACTGTGTCCGCCCCGTGTGCGCGTGCACTGTGTCCACCCCGTTTGCGCGTGCACTGTGCGTCCACCCCGTGTGCGCGTGCACTGTGCGTCCACCCCGTGTGCGCGTGCACTGTGCGTCCGCCCCGTGTGCGCGTGCACTGTGCGTCCGCCCCGTGTGCGCGTGCACTGTGTCCACCCCGTGTGCGCGTGCACTGTGTCCACCCCGTGTGCGCGTGCACTGTGTCCACCCCGTGTGCGCGTGCACTGTGTCCAACCCGTGTGCGCGTGCACTGTGTCCGCCCCGTGTGCGCGTGCACTGTGTCCACCCCGTGTGCGCGTGCACTGTGCGTGAACGGGAACGGCCTCTTTCCGCAATGAACAGCTGGGGACGTTCACTAGGGGAAAGTTCAATCCTGGGAACTCCCGATGGCCCCCCCGTGGCTTGCGTTCCATTTCCTTGTGTTGAGCACAGAGACACCAGGATTTAGATTTGTAAAAACGCAGGAACGCGAGTGCGGGGGGCTCGCTCCTATCGCCCGAGCCGCTCCGGGGCCGAGACGGACGGCGGGGGTTTGAAGCCGGCCCGGGCGGGAAGGTCTGCGAGGCGCTGACCTCCCTCCAGCCAACCCCCAAAGAGCCAGACCGGGGCGGGGGCTCAGGGACGGCGCCCCGCCCGGCGCCCAGACACGCAGAAGGCACCGGTGAAGGACAGCCCGCGCGGGGGAGTCCGTGCGCGTCAGCAGCCAGACTCGAGTTCCCTTACACACGAGCCCTGGGGCTGAGGCCCCTGCATGTGGCCCGCTGTCTCTCGTGGCTGATGTCCTGAAGACACGACCTCGGAGACACGCACACTGGGCCCGCTCGGCCCGGCCTCCTTCCAGGTGAGAGGCGTCTTCCTCTGTCAGTGCCTCCCCGAAGTCGCGCGTAGCCCCATCCGCGGGAGGGCTGCTCCAGGGAGAGCAATTTGTCAGGCAGCTGTTCCGGGGCTGATGAAAGGCCGAGTGTGTGTGTGTGTGTGTGTGTGTGTGTGTGTGTGTGTGTGTGTGCTTCTGCCTAGGTGTTGGCTGCTGTGTACGGAGACAAATGGCACCTGTCTTGTCACAGGGATGAGCCTGGCTTCTGCTGCCTTTGTCTCCCCCCTACACACCCCCCCCCCCCCCGCTCGACCTTTCCCTCCAGCCTTCCCGCCTGTCAGGGAAGAGCCCTATGGAAAAGAAAGACATACATCCTCAGCCTGTGGCCTCGAAAATAAGCCAGCCCCAACAGAGCTACCTCCTGGGCCGTGGTGAGAAGCTAGCAAGAGTCGCTGGGGGAGATTACCACTGAGTTAACCCAGGGACACCCGTGAGACTGGGGCCAGGGTGAACTCTGACCTGGGACAGGGCCGCTGGGTTTCAGTGCTGCTCAGGACGTCCTCCCCCCACACACCCCCCACCGGCCCCCGAAATGGGCACACACAGCCGTCACCCATCTCCCCAGCTGCGTCTGCCCCGTGGGTGAGGAAGCTCGGAGCTCCCATCTTCCCGTGCACAGAGACGCGGGAGCCCCCGGAGCGCCAGGGGCCCCGTGAGCCCGTGAGCCGCGGCCTCTGCGCGGGGAGAAGTGGGTTCCCGGTCTAGAAACGGGCACCGAGCAGCCCGTAAATTCCACGCGCCTTTACAGCGAGCGCTCCGCAGCCAGTGACCCCCAACATAGCACTGCAGACTCCTTGAATCCCACACTCTCCCCTTTTCATACCAGGCTTATGTGGTTTCTCGTGCCAATCTTGGGGCTTGAACTCGAGGCCTGATCACTGTCCCTGAGCTTGGTTGCTAAGGCTGATGCTCTGCTGCTGGGGCCGCAGCTCAGCCCTTCCGGCGTTTCAGATGGTTCATTGGAGATAAGAGATTCAAGGAGATTCCTGCCTGGACCAGCTTTGAACCGTGATCCTCTGATCTCAGTCTCCTGAGTAGCTGGGATTCTAGGTGTGAGCCGCCTGATTTTAAATATGGAGTGTGAGAGGAAGGCGTGGCCCTCTGCTGCTGCCGCAGGCGGTGCATTTCCATCCATTTCCTGGGGCATCCTGGTGGCCACCCGTCCCCTCCAGGGTGAATCCGGCTCTCGGGACATGCCCGGGGCGGGGGCCCGCCGCGGTGTGGACAGAGTGCCGAGCCTGACAGCTTCCTGCGTGTTTGCTTTTCTCTGTTTGGTGCCACCCGGACAGCCTGCTGGAGAGGGACGGCCGCTTCGCAGACACGCTCGCCGAGCCCGGAGCTGGCCGTCTGGTGAGCGCCTGCCGGGCCCGGGGCGGCACAGGGGCCCTCTGTCGGGCCGGGGTGCGGATCTGGGAGGCCCTGGGGGGGCGGGACGGGAGCACGCCGTTCCCCCCGCAAGCCGGCCCGTCCGCGTGGCCGCTGGAGGCCGGGGACCACGGACGACTGTGCGCCCGGTGCAGCCGTGGCTCCTGGTGCCGAGGCTGGCTTCCCCCGCACGGCACAAACCACGACCACGAAGGGCGAGGCCATCGCCGCTCACCGAGCCTCCCAGATTCTGTTCTGAAAGCCGTCTCTGCTGCTCTGACTGCGAGGAAACGACTAGAAACGGGAAGTGTGCTTTGCTTTTCCAAGCGTGATTTCCTGATCCCCCGTGGACACGGGCAGCCGGGAGCGGCCCAGCGCGGGGCAGAGGCGGCCCAGGAGGACGAGCGGGCCCCCGGGCCGCGGCCTCGCGCTCGCCCTGCCCTCTGCTTCTTGAAATGTCAGAGGTCAGCGAGCCTGAAGACAGAGCCCCACCCCCAAACCAGAGGACGGCAAGGGGCCCCGCGGGGCAGGTGAGCAGGCGACAAAGGCGGAAATGAGAAACGAACCCCGCCAAACAAGACCACCCACGCGCGCACACACACACACGCGCGCGCACACACGCACACGCGCGTGCGCACACGCACACACGCGCGCACGCGCGCACACACGCGCACACACACTGGCAGTCTCTGACGGGAGTTGGCAGTGGAACAGTGGAAACAGTGCAGAAGTGTGAGCTGTGAATGCCTGCCTGACCTCCGCGGTGCCCACGTAGCTCTCTTGGGGTCCCCACGTGCCTGCGTCAGGTCCCATTTCACAGCTTTGCCTCGACCGTGGTTGCGGTTTGTCACCAGCTTCACTCCGTCCACCGGGTGTCCCACCCACCAGTGAGAACCGGTGGCCACCACAGTGCCTGCTGCCTCTGGTACCATAAAGACACCGGGAAGAACTCAGTTTTCTGGGGCGAGTGAATCCACGAACCTTTAGTTTAGTGTCCTGGGATATGTTGGTTTTCTAGTGCCAGAAATTAAAGCTGGGTCCTTACATGTATTAGGCAACTGGTCTACCTCCGAGCTACCTTCCCTCCCTCAGTATTGCTACTACAAGATAAAAATGTTCATTCTTTCCTTCCGTCAGTGGGGCCCAGTATGATTCTGGGCCTCACAGGTCAAGCCAGCCAGACCCAGTCCTGTGTACCTCACTGCCCTTGTCTCAGTCAGGCTCAGCCGTGCGTCTCTGATTTTGTACAGCAAACACTGATAACCCACTCTCAAGCAATGATTGGGAAGACCCACTGAGTCACAAGAGCAAGACCTCCTCCACAACGCCTGCCAGTGGCCCACTCTTTTTGTTCTTTCTTCTTCCCTCTCTCCCTCCTTCCCTCCCCTCCCTCCCTCCTTCCCTCCCTCCCCTCCCTCCCTCCCTCCCTCCCTCCCTCCCTCCCTCCTTCCCTCCCTCCTTCCTTCCTTCTTCTTCCCTTCCCTTTCCTTCCCTTTTCTTTCTCTTTCTTCCTTCATTTGTTTCTTTCTTTTTTTTTTTGCTGGTACTAGGACTTGAACTCAGGGCCTGGGCACTGTAATTAAGCTTTTTCACTCACGGTTGGTGCTCTACCGCCGAGTCACTTCCATTTCCAGCTTTTGGGGTGGTGAGTGGAGGAAAAGGATCTCACAGACTTTCCTGCCTAGATTGGTTTGCAACTGTAATCCTCAGGTCCCAGCCTTCCACAGAGGCAGGGTCATGACATGAGCCGCCAGCGCAGAGCTGATCTCGAGTTCTTTGTACAGTACCCTGGCATCTGATCAGGTAGCGTCCGTAACTCGTCTAATACGCCCAGTGCCTCCTGATGTTGACCGGTGGTCTTTCGTGAGGAGGAACTGGTAGATGCCGGCTCCGGCCAGCCTGAGCTGGCACCGTGCCGCCTTGGACACAAAACGCCACGCGTGTCCGCGTAGAGCTGTAGCCTCTGGGCGCAGGACACTTGCGTGGGATAGAAAGTCATACAGGACTTCGCCTCTGAGTTCACTTGGCCAGGGACTGTGAAAAATGACTGAAAGCTCCAGAACTGGGCGAGCCTTCTCCCCACTAGAGAAAACCCCAGCCGCCCGCGGGCCTCGGGTGCCGCTCCGCGCGCGCCTTTGTGAGGGAGGCGGCGCGTGTGCTGTGGGCACCGGTGCCAGGCCTTTAGTGTCCTTACGCCATCAGTATCGTCTTTGGTTGTTAGAGTCCTTTCCAGACGGAGAGATGGGAAGATAGTTAATAGTTCACGTAAAGCGCAGGCCCGTCAACCTGAAAATGAACTTCTCATGCTCTCTCATCGCAAGGAGGCAGATAATGTGTAGAGGGCCCAGGACACCCCGTGTGCGGCCGAGGACCCTGCACAGATGCGGGGCGACTGGGGGGCGAGGGAGGGGCTGCTCCGTCGCCCGCGGAGGGGTTTTGCGAGGGCGCCGTTCTCCTGGGTGCCCCAGCCCTTGCCCCAGGGCAGAGCAGAGCAGAGCAGAGCCCTCCTGGGCCTGGGTTTTGCCCAGGGAATGATCTGCGAATCTCACGCTCCTGGCCAGCCCCAGTGCTTTATGTTTTCAGTCGTTCTCTTCAGTCCAGCACAAGCAGGTGCATGCTCACCAGACTGTTTGTGCTGATTTTCACGCTTGTTTTTACACCAACAAATGCACACACATGTCCTTGTTGACGGTTATTTGCTCACACTTCTCTAATCAACAGCTTTTGATGAGGGTTCGTGAGTATGTCTTGCTCTATGCAGTGCCGTCTCAACTGGAGTCCTTGGTTTTCAAAAGAGCCTCCAAAGCAATGGTGTTGAATAAAATAGGAATGCGGTTTTTATTAAATATCAGTTTGTTATCATTATTAAGGTGTTGTACAGAGAGATTGACATTTCCTAAGTCAGGCAATGAGTACAACTTTTTTTGGACAATGTCTGCCTTTCCTTCACTTTCCTGTTTCCCTTTGCCTACGGTTGCATGGTTCATCTTCCACCTGGTGAATACTGAGCACCATGACTGCATTTGTTCGCCCTCTCTCCATCCTTTTCTACATTTCCTCATTTGTTCCCCCTAAAAAGGCAAAACAAAAAACAAAACAAACCACTAAGAGCAAAAAGAAACACCACCACCACTACCAACAACAATAAACCCATGTTTCCATCTCCTGGAACTCATTTCAATAAATAGTATCGTAAGTGTTCAGAGCAGACATGCCTTTGGGTTCTTCCTCTAAGAGTATCCTCCTGTAGTCGGACTGTTTGTGTGTGAATGCCTAGAGTCCTGTATGATTTATTTTGTCCAGTGGTATTTCAGATGTAGCTTCCACACAGGAGACAAAACGTGTGCCATTTGTCTCTTTGAGTTTGACTAATCTCACTTACTATGGTTTGTTCTAGGTCCATCCATTTCTTGCAAGTGGTATAATATTAATCTTCCTAATGAATGAGTAAAATGCAATGTGTAAACTACGTTCTTGATTTACTCCTCTACTGTCGGGCCCTAGCGTGGCTATTGTGAACAGAGCAACGTGAACATGGAGGTGCAGGTGTGCTCTTGGCGTCCTGGCTCGTGACGTCGGGGTGGATGCCGGGAATGGGACGGCTGGGGAGCTCTGTGGTCAGTTTCCTGAGGAGCCTCTAGACGGCCGTCCAGAGTGGTTGTACCAACTTACAGTCCCACCAACAGTGCAATCGGTTTCCTTTCTCTCTACATCCCTATTTGTTGTTCGAATCCACAATGTTGGCCACTCTAACCCGGGTGAGATGGAATCTCAGAGTTGTTTTTATTTGCATTTCCTTTATGGACAGGGATGATAAGCATTTCTTCATGTGTTTATTTGTCATTCTTACTTCTTTTCCTGAGAAACCTTTCTTTAGCCCTTTTTCCCTGTTAGTAATTGATTTATTAGTTGGGGGTTAGTTTCTTGAGCTCCCTATATATCTGGATATTAGGCCTTTGTCAGATATATTGCTAGTAAAGATCTTCTCCCAATCTGTTGGCTGTCTTACTCGTTTAGAAACCATGTCCTTTGTTGTGCAGAAACTCTTAATTTTGATGCAAGCTCATTTGTCAACTCTGTTTCCGATCTGCTGGGCTCCTGGGACTCTTAAAAAAGTTTCTGCCTATACATGTAAGCTCTAATGCTTTTCCTTTTCCATCTTACAGTAGTTTCAAAGTTTCAGGTCTGACATGGAGGTCTTTGATCCACTTTAAGTTGATATTGGTGTAAGGTGACCAACAAGGATTCACTTTTAGTTTTCTACACATGGATGTTCAGTTTTCTCAGTACCAACTATGGAAGAGGCTATCTTTTTCTCACTATATATTTTTGGCTCCCTTGTCAAATATCAGATACCTGTAAGTATGTGGCTTTATTTCTTGGTCTTCTAGTCTGTTCCATAGTAGCGTTTGAGGTCTGGGATTGTGATACCACTAACATTGCTTTTTTTTTTTTTTTTTGCCTGGAATTGCTTTGGCTATCCAAGGTCTTTTATTGTCTCATGTAACTTTTTGGATTGTTTTCTCTTTCTCAGTGATGTGCATCGTTGGGATTTTGATGGGAATTGCACTGAATTTGTAGATCACATTTGGCACCATGACCATTTTCATGATACTAATTCTACCAGTCTATGAACATGGGAGGTCATTCCATTTTCTGATGCCTTCACTTTCTTTCTTTTTGAGATTTTTATAGCTTTCACTATACAGTTCTTTTTTTATTATTAGCAATACATTTCTTTTACTTCCTTGGTTACATTTATTCCTAAATATTTTTGTTCTGAGGCTATTGCAAATGGAATTGTCTTCTTGATTTCCTTCTCTGATGGTACATTGTTGGTACAGAAAAACTATTGTAATTCCAATTTTTATCTGTCTAGTTTCTAAAATTTTAGAGTGTTTTGTGACTTTCCTCATGGTCAGAATTTCAATTTGAGCTAAAATAGCCTTGTCAATTCAAACAATCAGGAAAAAAGGAAATGTGAATATATACCCAATGAAGATTCATAAAGAAAGCAATGTTCAGAGAGTTAAGACACCATTGGCCAACACAGAGGAGGCTGAGACATGTAAGTTTCACAAACCTAGACAGGTGTAATCCCATTAAAGTATATTCCACATGATGGCTTTTGTATGGTTTCCTTAGAGGGCTTGTAGAAACATTAAAAAAATAGATTGCTAGGACGGGACATCTGGGATCCAAAGGAGGTTAATGTCATGAAGCTGAATGAAGTGAAATAAAACAAAAACATTGCTGTCTACGCCAATTTGGATATATTCCTAGAAGAAGCAACGTAAGCGCAACCTTTGAGAGAAGGCTCTTCCCCTTTTTCCTCTAGGCGGCAGCTCCCAGGGCGTACGCAGGCTGAGCCCTCTGGTCGTGGGGTGAGCCCAGCGCCCCGGCCCCCAGCGCCCCTGGCCCTGGAGCACTTGTTCCAGACTCATCCGGTGGTGGTGGGTGCCTGTCCTTTTAAAAGGGGGTGGGAGGCATTGGGAGGGCGGGAGGGGCGGGGGGGGATCCACTGGGAGCAAGGAGGGGGCTTCGAGGGGCTGGAGAATTCCATGGGCCAGCACCCAGAAAGGGGGGCTGCCGGTACAGGGGTCCCCAGCATGATGGCCGGAGTCGGAGAGGAAGGACGTGCCTCCTGATTCCTTGGGGAGCAGGAGAAGGCCAGCGGGAGGTGGTGAGGCCCCCCCCCCGCCCCGTGAGGGCGCACCCCGCGGTACGTCATCTCCAGGGTTCACGTAGGTAAGCTATAATGGTGAATGGACAGATGGATGTGTTTTCTGCTGTGTTCATTCCAGGAAGCTCAGGCAGCAAGCCGGTACTGGGTTAACTACGCGGATGAAGAACGAGGTCGCAGCTCTGTGACGGGTGGAAACGATGGAGGACGCGGACACCGCGGAAGTCGCAGCTTTCTTTCCTCTTAGTTCCGAGCTATGATGAGCGACGAGGCGGCGGCGGTGCCGTCCTGCCTCCGCCGCAAAATGAACACGCGTGTACCTCGCACCGCGTGTCCCAACCGGCGCGATGGCAGACGTGGCGCCCGGAGCCACGAGCAGCAGCCATGGAAACACGTGTGTCCTTGGGTTCTGGAGATGCTCAGGTGAAGAGCACAATGCGGGTGCCGAGGGTGGCAGAGCGTGATCGACGCGGCAGCATCAGCTTTACAAGCAGAACAGCGTCCCGGGGAAGATGCCCACGGACGGCGCAGCCAGATGCCTGCTAGATGGGCGGGAAGGGATGTGCCATTCAGCGCGGAGAAACCGGGCGCGGTGGGGCGTGGGAGAGAGGGTTGGGGGGGGCCCAGGGAGGAGGGCCCCCAAGGGTTCCCCCTTTTTGAGAGGCGGGGGAAGGGCCCCTCGAGCGATGAGGGACGCTGCTCCTCAGACCGAAGGCGCTCCGAGTCGCCAGCACCGTGAGCCAAGTCCTTGGGCGCCTGTGCTTAGTTTCGGGGCGTAACGCAGATCTTCAGTGACATGAAATGGCGACGAGCTCCTGGAAAATGGCTCTGATTACAAGGTGTGAGGCTGAGAAGAGCATTGCTAGGATGTTGGACTGTTTCTTCACCTGACCAGTGGTGATTCATGTGTTTGCTTTATGAGAGCTTTTTTTACAAAATAAAAGTTCGTATATAAAAGCTGGGCCCTGGTGGCTCATGTCTATAATTCTAGCTACTCAGGAGACTGGGATTTGAGGATCCAGGTTCAAAACCAACGTAGGCAGGAAAGTCAGTGAGACTTTTTATTATCAACAATTTTGCCTGGCGCTGGTGGCTCACGCCTGCAACCTGAACTACTCAGGAGGCTGAGATCTGAGGATCCTGGTTCGAGGTCTGGGCAGGAAAGTCCATGTGACTTTTATCTCCAATTAATCACAGAAAAAGCCAGAAGTGGTGCTGTGGCTCAAGTGGCAGAGTTGGCTTAAGCGCTAGAGTGCCACCACTTGAGGAGAAGAAGCTCAGGGACAGCGCTCATGCCCAGAGCTCAAGCCCTAGGAACGGAAAACAAACACACATTTAAAAAAAAAAACGGTATGAGCTAAAATTAATTACAAATAAATTTAGAAAAGGATATGTAAATCCTTCATGAAAAAAATGAGAAAGTAGTGCCAGCATTTTAAACAATCTTGAATAACTTAAATTAAAAAAAAACAACAACACAATGATAGGCTCAAAAAGCTTCTTTCTTTTTTGTCTGCCATGGGGCTTGAACTCAGGGCCTGGGCACTGTCCGGAGCTCTTTCACTCCAGGCTGGCGCTCTACCACTTTGAGCCACAGCCCCACTTCCGGTTTTCTGGTGGTCGGTTGGAGGTAAGAGTCTCACGGACTTTCCTGCCCGGGCTGGCTTTGAACCGCAGTCCTTGGCTCTCAGCCTCCTGAGTCGCTCTGCCGAGTGAGGCCACTGGCTCACCTCGAGGGACCGACAGCGGGGTGCCCGGGGCAGATGGGCTGAGTTTGAGTGACGGACTATTGAGCGGCTCGTTCACCGCGATTCCATTTTACTGGGGCGTGGGTCTGGCGAGCCTCGAAGGGCGGCGAGGAGGACCGGCTCAGCCCGCGGGGGGCCCTCCTCTCTGATTCTGGAACCCCTGTTCTCTACGCTCGGAAAGCAGGTCTGCGAGCCTTCCTCGTCTCCGTGGACGACCGCACCCACGGCGCCTCCCTCACTGCCGCAGACCCCGGTGGAACCGACACGCCCACCCGTGGGCTGTGAGAGACACGCACGACCCAGCGGACGTTCCTCGCGCTGGAGGCCATGACGCGCCGGGTGCTGGTGGCTGGCTCTGTTTCCCACTTCCACATCCTTTAGATTTTAGAGCTGCAAGCCGCACACCCTCCTCCCAGACGCGTGAAGTAGTGTGCGCTCTACGCCCCAGGCCGGGCACCCACTGGAGGGAGGGCCCGAAGCCCGCGCTGCCCGCCCGGGCCGGCCCTTCCCGGGGCGGCTCCCACGCCCCGCCAGCCGCTACCACAGCCAGGATGCGGCCAGCTTCCGGCGTGACTGCGGCCGGCACGCTGCAAGTCCCCGGGGCACCGTCTGCGGGGCTGGAGGTGGACTTCCTGCCGTCCACGGGCAGGGCCCTCGCTCGGCCACAGACGGGCAGCCGGGAGCACTTCCGCCAGCCGTGCCTTGTGTGACGGAGAGTGGCTATAACGAGCGGAGTCACTGAACGGAGCCCTTGCACACGGGTTAGCAAGATGTCTTCCCGCGTGTCCCTGGCTCGGCTCTGGCTGCTCTCGGTGTAGCGTATAACTTAGCGCCTCACACTCGGGTCTTCCAGGGGCGGATTTTCCTGCGTTGTCATCTGTCGGATCGCAGTCTCCCCCTCTGCACCCACACCCAGACTTCAAGAGGGAATGAAGCCACCAGTGCCTTCCTCCCTTTCCCAGCGCCGCGGGTCAGATTTTGTTCCCTAATGTGGACGTGGTAGATGAGAGAGAGAGAGAGAGAGAGAGAGAGAGAGAGAGAGAGAGAGAGAGAGAGAGAGAGATGCATTCCTCTGCCTTTCCCATGTGCCGCGTGGTCTGGCAGAAGTTTTTTTTTTTATTTAAAGTTTTTATTATCAAACTGATGTACAGAGAGGTTACAGTTTCACACGTTAGGCATTGGATACATTTCTTGTACTGTTTGTTACCTTGTCCCTCATACCCCCCTCTCCCCTCCCCCTTTCCCTTTCCCCCCCTGAGGTGTTCAGTTCACTTACACCAAACAGTTTTGCAAGTATTGCTTTTGTAGTTGTTTGTCTTTTTTTACCCTGTGTCTCTCCATTTTGGTATTCCCTTTCAATTTCCTAGTTCTAATACCAGTATACACGGTTTCCAATATACTCAGATAAGATTACAGAGATAGTGTAGGTACAACCACAGGAAGGTGATACAAGAACATCATCAATAATAGAAGCTACAGATACACATGGGACGTTGAAAGTAGTTACAACAGTGATATAACAATTGTCTCCATAACATGGAGTTCATTTCACTTAGCATCATCTTATGTGTTCATAAGGGCCTAGCTATTGGGCCTTGTGATCCTCTCTGGCAGAAGTTTAAAGGAGGACATGTCAGAAGTGGGATTGGACCTCTGGGGTTCCCGCTTTCTGTGGGCCTTGGCTGCCTGCACCTAAGGAGAGCTCCCCCCCCCCCCAGTATGCAGTGGCCATGCCTCAGTGTCAGGAGTGCCCGGGCAGCTCCCGCGCCCAGCCCGCGCCCAGCCCGCGCCCTCTGGACCCCTCTGCAGAGGCCCCCGCGCTGCCCTGTCCCGCGGCCTTTCCACACACCCTCCCTTCAGCCCTCTCCGGTGCCTCTCCATTTCTATCGGGCCCCTGCCCGCCCTCGGGTGGCACCCAAAGAAAACAAAATACACCCTCCAGCGAGGCCCGCCCCGTGAAGCCGCCTGCGCGCTCTCCCTGGGAGCTGGGCTGCATCTCCCCGAGTGTCCGCGCTCACAACCGGCAGGCTCGGCCTCAGATCGCCCCTGCGCCCTTGCTGCTGGCCCTCCCGGGCCCTCCACGCCGCCTGTCACCCGGCTCGGTGCTGGCTGCCTCCCTCCCTTCCTCCTCTCCTGACCCACCACCTGCTTGGTGTTAGCTCTGAGCGCGGCCCCGCGGGGGGCCGACACCTTCCCAGGCCCGATCCCCATCTCCTGGGATTGTGGACATCCTGTCCCACTGAGCTCCCCAGAGCCAGCTCGGCAGCCAAAGCCCGGCCCCGCCCACGTCCCCTGCCCTGCTTCCTCCCTGTCTCTCCCGCCCGATCACAGACCCAGTGATTGCCAAACACGGTGCGGAGGGCGGGAAAGCGTCTGCGGTGCAGGTAGTCACTCGTGTTGTGGGTGGGCCTGCCCTCGCCTCTGGTTCCAGAGAAAGGCCGGCCTGGGAGCTTACCTGCCCGCCCCATTCCTACCCGTGAGGGTCGCACCTAACAGCCCTTGCCCCAAGTCCCTCCTTTATCTCTGGAAGGCACCTGGCTAGTGGAACTGAGGTGAGCGGCTAAGCCAGGCAGGAGGTGGCTGCAGGTTTGGTGGCACCTGTGTTGGGGAAGTGTGGGGGACTGCCACGCGGCAGCGTCTGCGGAGGGTGGCATGCTTCCCAACACACAGCCGGTTTGGAGACTGACGGCGACTCCTGTCCAGGAAGGGAGCCCAGAGCTCAGACAGGCAGTGGGCCGGGAGGACAGAGGGACAAATGACCAGGAGCCTCTCCAGGGGAGGGGGGGGCGTTCCAGACAATCCACTGCCGTCACTAGAAGAGAGAGGCCCAGCGTGGGGGAGGGGACAGAAGCAGTCTCAGGGAGCAAACAGGGTGACTGCTACGGAACCACAGCCCGCAGAGCGGGATGAGAGGCTGGAGGAATCCTGGCTGGGATTGCCGGACACGCGAAAGGACAACAGAGAAATAAAATCTGCACGCGAGGCAGTAAGACCCCAGTGTCCTCTTGGCACATTGACAGCGTGGTGTGGAAAAAACATTTTACAAGCCATTTAATACACGCAGCAAGACCCAAGAGAAGAAGCACCCGGGGAGACGGGCGGGAGGAGCCGAGTGGGCAGGGCTGGCCAGCAGGCGGGCGCTATCTGGAAAGAGGGTGACACCCAGGTCTGTAGGGAGCGCTAAGGCCCTCACCTCCATGGGGACCCCTCTTCCTGGGAGAGGCTGGATGGGACCCCCCCCCAACGTGGAGCTGTGGAGGGGGAACCAGTCCGCCTCTAGGGAGACGAGACGCACGTTCCCCACCCAGCCCAGAGACACAGAGGGTAGAAGGCGCGCACAGCCGCCCTGACCGCCCCTCGGGGGCTTGAATGCCAGAACACAGGAGCGCTAGGAGGACCTGCTCCAATCCCAGCCTGGCTGGTTGGTTGTTTAACGTGTGAGCTCTGTCACTAAACCACCAGACCCCGGGCCTGTGTGGCAAGCGCGGCAGCCCGGGGCCTCCGGCTCTAGATGCGGCCATGGCCGCTCCTCGAGCCCTCTCCGCAGACTCGCCTCCTCCCATCCTTGGCAGCTCCACGACCTCACGAGGAAGTCTCCAAGTGACGCAGCGGCAGATGAGCAGAATGCGGGGGACCCTGACGTGGGAGAGGGGACATTAAAGATGCGTCATTTCCTGTAAGACCGCAGCCGCCCATACGTCGTGGTAAAAGCTGCTCCTCAACAGGGAGCCGGGGACAGGAAAGAAACCACCACGACTGCTCTGATTAAAATATGACACACGCGCATCTAAAATACCTTGGGGCAACCAATACACACTTGAAATGACAGCCTCTATGGGGAGCGGTCCACAGAAGGGGGGGGTGAGGACAAGATGGCCGTGAAGCGGGAGGGGGGATGGAGGGGGCCAGCGGCAGGAAGTTGGATGGAGATGCATCGTAGACGCGTATGGAACCGTCCACCTCAGGGCTATCGTGGTCCCCGACGTGGAGGAGGCCGCAGGGAGGGGGGTCCTGGTCTGAGGCCAGCCTGGGAAAAATGCCAGACAGACACCACCTGAAAAGTAAAGGAAGGAAGGGTCGGGGTCCCGTTCCGGCGAAGTCCGTGCCGAGCAAGCTGAAGGCACGGAGGCCATTCCCCAGCACCACCGAGATGACCACCATCAGAGAGAGAAGCACGGAGCCCCCGGCTCAGGAGCCCGCTGAAGTGCTGCACGTCGAGGGAGCCTACGGAATGACTCCACTTTACAAGCCATCCGACAGGAATGGCCCACCAGGAGGGACGGCACTGCCTGCTCTGAGGCTCTTTGTCACTTCCAGTTCAGGGCTCGGGGAAGAGCCAAATGGAAAAGGTAGGAATGCGGGCACCCCGACGGGGCATCTGCACCCACACCCCTGCACGAGGAGGGCCGGGCAGCGCAGCGAGGGTGCGTTAGGAAGCAGCGTGGGCTTCCTTCTGGCCTCAAGCAGGCTCCAGAGGGCCGGGCCGGCCCAGGACCAGAGGAGCGGCCTCTGCTCTGGGCCGGCTTTGAAGCCCGTGCGCTGCCTTGGAACCACCCAGCTCCAACTGCGTGTGAGGAAGAGCTGAGCTGAAGAGAAAAGCGCGCCTGGGCTTCTAAGGTGTGTGTGTCTCCCAGGACTTTTTAATGGGGGGGGGGGCGTTTCTTTCTGAGTCCAGACAGATCTTTTGCTGTGTTTTTCTGTGGATGGCTGGGCTTCTCCAGGAGGGGCAGACCTTGAGGGCTGGAAGAGCCTCTGCCACCCCCTGGCACCCCGAGGGACCCATTGCTATTGACTGGGATTCTTTATAGCCTGGCTGGAGGAAGCCTTTGGCTGTAAACGGTCATGCACTGCAGCCTTCCCTGAAAAGGCCGAGGGGGGGGGAGTGAGGGCCTGGTCCTGAGAACCTGGGGCCACCGGAGAGGCGGGGGTGTGGAGAGGCGGACTCGGAGGGAGAGGGCGTGGGGCCCAGGGGACACCCCACAGGTGACAAGGTAACTCCAACGGGGCCGGGGGCCTCAGGGATGGGCTCTCAGGTCCTCCGCCAGGCAGGGGGTGGGGGGATGGGGCTCTTAGGGTCCTCCGGCCTGGGGGTGGGGTGGGGTTCTCAGGTCCTCCGGCCTGGGGGTGGGGTGGGGTTCTCAGGTCCTCCGGCCTGGGGGTGGGGTGGGGTTCTCAGGTCCTCGGGGCCCGGGGAGGGGGGCCTGGGGAGGAATTCGTGGACGCGCAGAGGGTGAACACTCCTCTTACTTGGCGGCGCCCTCCCCTGCCACCCAGCCCCTTTCCGCGCGCGGGGCTAGGCCTTCTGGAAGACAGATCTTCAGGAGCTTCCTGACAGAGCTGGGGGGGGGGGGCGCCAGTTCCACCCGTGTCCCCCCTGGGTGGGAGGCGAGACCCGCAGTCACGTGGAATCCCTCCTCCTCCGCCCCCACCCTCTCCCCCTGGACCCTTGGTTGCAGGAGCCGAGGCTCAGGGGGTCCCGCGAGGAAGGCGCGCGGGGTGGGGGGTGGCACGGGAGTCCCGGGGTCCGGCGCAGAGGACGCCCTTTCGGGGTCTCCGGTCGGCCTCCTGGGGACTCCGCGAATCCTAGACAGCAGCAGAAGCGGGTGCGCCGGCAGGGGGGAGGGCGGGCGGTAGTGGGGCGTCTCCCTCTCTCCCCTCCCCAGTTACTAGTTGGAGGGGGGCAGAAGGGCGCCCCGGAAAGACCCTCTCCCGCCCCGGGCCCACGCGCGCCTTTTCCCAGAATGGCTCTCCAGGAGCCAGGAGCGGGTGGGCCCCGGGGTCCGGCGTGGGGTCCCCGCCGCAGAGCGAGTCCGGGGCGTCCGGGGGCTTCCGGCCCGCCGGGAGCCCCAGTCCGGGGCGCGGGGCCGTCGGTCCCCAGGTCCCCAGCTGCAGCGGGCGGCGGGCAGGGCCGCGCCCCGGCGTCCTTCCCCTTCCCGGCGCCCGTGGCGGCGGCATGTGATTGTTGGGAGCCCCGCTTGAACCACTTCCTGCCCATTGTCACCTTCCCAGCGCCCGAGGAAGCGCGCCCCGGAGGCCATAAACCCGCCGCGCCGCCGGGCCGCCGGGCGGGGACCCCGCGCGCCCACCTCCCGGGCCCGCCGCGCTCCGAGCCCGCCGCCCGCCCGCGCGAGTGCCGGGAGGAGCCGCGCCCCCGGGGCGCCCAGCCCGGGCCCTCCGAGCCCCGAGCCCCGAGCGGGGAGGCCGGGCCGCCGGGGCGCCCCCTCGGGACAGGTGAGGGCGGCGGGCGGCCTCCCCGCCCAGGCGGCCCGCACAGGGGTCGGGCGGCCCCGCCCCGCGTGGCCGGGGCAGGGCGTCGGGGGGCGCGCGCGCCGGGAGAGCGCACGGGCCGCCGGGGCGCGCGGTGGGGGGGGGGCGGCCCCGCGCCCGCTTTGATGGAGGTGCGAACATGTGGGGGAGGGCGGGGCGGCGGGGCGGGCGGGGCCGGCGCGGAGGGCCGGGACCCGCGGCCGACAGGAAGCGGGCGAGGGAGCCCGCGGTGCGCCCGGCCTCCGCGGCCCGCCCGGCGGGTGTGATATGGCCGCGCGCAGCCAATGGGCGGCTCCCCGGCGCTTCAAAGGCCCCGCGGCCCAATCCGCCGCGCCCCCGACTCTATTTATGGGGAGGGGACGCGGCCCGCCCTCCCCCAGAGCCCGGCCCGGCGCGCCCGACGGGAGGTCAAGTGGAGCCGCGTCGCCCCGGGCCGCTGCCCCGCTCCGCGCCCCGCCCCGCGTCCCGTCCCGGCGCGCAGCCCCGCGGCCTCGGCCCGGCCCGGCCCGCGGGGAGGTGGCGGAGGGCTGGGCGCCGTCGGGGCGGCGGGAGGATGGGCTCCCCGGGCGCCGAGGGCGCGGGGCAGAGCCTGCAGCACCGCGTGGACCACCTGCTCAGCGCCGTGGAGAGCGAGCTGCTGGCGGGCCGCGAGAAGGGCGACCCCACGGAGCGCGAGCTGCGCGTGGGCCTGGAGGAGGGCGAGCTGTGGCTGCGCTTCAAGGAGCTCACCAACGAGATGATCGTGACCAAGAACGGCAGGTAGGGGCGCGGGGCGCGAACGGGGGGGGGGGGTCCCGAACTCCGAGGCAGCCCCGGGAACCGCGGGAGGCGCCCGGGTGCCAGCGCCCGTTCCGTCGGGCCGCGTTGGCCGGGGGGGGGGGTGGTCCCCCTCGGAGGTGGCCGGGAGGAGGGCGGCTTCCCCGGGCTCGGGGCCCCCGCGCGCCCGGCCCCGGGTCCTCCCGCCGCGCGCCGTCTCTTCCAGGAGGATGTTCCCGGTGCTGAAGGTGAGCGTGTCGGGCCTGGACCCCAACGCCATGTACTCCTTCCTGCTGGACTTCGTGGCGGCCGACAACCACCGCTGGAAGTACGTGAACGGGGAGTGGGTGCCCGGCGGCAAGCCCGAGCCGCAGGCGCCCAGCTGCGTCTACATCCACCCCGACTCCCCCAACTTCGGGGCGCACTGGATGAAGGCGCCCGTCTCCTTCAGCAAAGTCAAGCTCACCAACAAGCTCAACGGAGGGGGGCCAGGTAGAGGGGCGCGGGGGGCGGGCAGGACAGGGCCCCGGGTCCCCAGCATCGCCGGGCAGGCGGCAGGAGCTCGGCCCCTTTGGGCTCCGGAGAAGCAGTGGCAGCCCCCCCCTCCCCCGCCCCCCGTTAAATCTTCAGTGCTGTTTATGCTGAGCTGATAAGGCGCAGGCCAAAAGCCCCCAGAGCACAAGCGCGGGGAGAATCGGTGCAGGCCGGAGCTGGCGGCCGGCCCTCTTCCAGCCTCTGTCCCTCCTGGACGCAGCTTGGCACAAACCATCACATGAAAGCCAGACGTGCGGAGCAAAATTGCAATTAAAAAAAAAAAAGAACCTGGGCTCCCCCTCAGGGTCCCGGCTTCTCTGTCCCCAACCTTTTCCCTCCCGGCTGGTGCTCGCGGTTTGCGCCAACAGCTCCACTTGTGGCAGCTTTGGTGGTGGATTGGAGGGAAGAGGCTCACGGACTTAACTGCCCAGGCTTCACACCGACACCCTCAAGTTGCCACCTCCTGACTAATTAGGATTATAGCTGAGAGCCGCTGGTGACCCGTCTCACCTTTCCCCCCTTCCCTCCCATTTGGTAATGCTGGGGTTTGAACTCAAGGCCTCACGCTTGCTAGGCAAGTGTCCATCTTTTCTTGAGAGCAGTCTTCAGTTCCGGATTGTTCCGGAGCGCCGGTCAGTCCCTTCAAGCTGCAGACAGCCGGGCGTTTGAGGGCGCTCCGTGGCCCTGCGCTCCGTGGCCCTGTGCATTCCCTGGTTTCAGCGGTGCACACGATGCCTCACGTCCCCTTTCCGAGTCAGCTGTGGGAGACGCCGTCGACGGCTGTCTCGGAAGGCCCTGCAGCAGGGCGGGCGGGCTGTCGTCTGGCCTCTCGGGTGTGCCTCCGCGAGGGCAGGGCGTTGTTGCTGCTGTCTCCGCAGATCATGCTGAACTCCCTGCACAAGTACGAGCCTCGGATCCACATCGTGAGGGTGGGCGGCCCGCAGCGCATGATCACCAGCCACTGCTTCCCCGAGACGCAGTTCATAGCCGTCACCGCCTATCAGAACGAGGAGGTGCGGACTGGGGTCGGGGAGAAGCGGGGAGGGCGGAGCCCTTTGGGTTGGGGAGTCTGGAGATGGGGACCCCTGAGTAGCAGTTCCATTTTCTAATTGAGTGCGGCTGAAGTGGAGGCTGAGGGAAGAACAGTTTAAGATCCCCCCCCCCCGTTTCCTCGTTAGCTTTTCCATAACGGCACACAGAGGTGTATACAAAAGCTGCTCCCGCCCGCTAGATGCTTGAAAGGCTCCGCGGCGCGAGGCATTTAGGCGAAAGGCCCAGAGAATTTCCAGAGTGTGTCTCCTCCGTGTGTACATCTCCTCCAAGGAGAGGGTGACACTCAGCTGGAGACCAATGCAGAGTAGGCTCCTGTCACTCCGAGCACAAGAGCTAGCCTGGAGTTCCCGCGGAGCTGCTCTGACCCCCTCTCCTTCGTACACGGGAGGGCAGGCAGGGCCCGCCAAGTTTATCGAGTTCTACCCAGACACGGCTTTTCCTCGCAGTTCTCAGCCACTTTGGATCCAAATAGAGAGAAATATACTGAGCTGGATTTAAATATATTTTGTGACATTTCCCAGTTTCTTCCCGTCCGATCTTTGAGCGAGTGGGCCGTCTTCTAGAAAACACGCTTTCTTGTTTTTCAGATCACAGCTCTCAAAATTAAATACAACCCATTTGCTAAAGCTTTCCTGGATGCAAAGGAAAGGTGAGATAACTAACTGGACTTCCTGAGCCAGGAGCCGGGGACGGTGCCGGGCGCGCCTTTAACCGCTGCACGCGCTCTCTCGGCAGAAGCGATCACAAGGACCTGATGGACGAGCCCGGGACGGCCAGCAGCCGGGCTGCTCCCAGTGTACGGTTTGTCGCACCCGGGGCTGTCTTGGGCCTGGCTTCGGGCCCAGGCCGGCGGGAACTGGGTGCCGGGGCTGAGCTGCGGTGTGGGGGTGGGGGTGGGGGGCAGATGCCCTCTGTGCCCAGGGCGCCGGGCCTGCTGTAGAGCTGCCCACCCTGCGGCCAGCTCCGCTCCCAGCTGCAGGTCCTCCCCCAGCCCACACCTGAGTCCGTCCGTCGCGGCTCTGGTGCCGGGAGAGCCCCTTGAGCACCGAGGGGAGTCGGGGCTGGGGAGGGCGGGCTCGGCCTGTGTTCGGGGAGGCGGTCTCTCCTGTTGTCAGTGGCTGAAAGCGGAAGGAACCTTTCTCCTCCAGTCTGATGTCCACGCCAGCCACGCGCGGCTCTGGTGGAATCGCGGGGTTGTGACATGCGGGTGGTTGTGCGTCGAGTCTTGCTTCCTCCAGGAGTTTGAGCCAAGAGCGCAGGTCCAGGGGGTGGTGAAGCGTTCAGTGCAGCCTCCCCGCTCTGGGCAAGGAGGACCCGCGGAGGTGGGGGAGGGTGGTGTGCCCGGTGTCACGGTCAGCGTGACGGGCGCGTCACAGGCCCCGCGGAGAGGCCTCCTGTCAGTTTTCCGGGCTCATTTGACCGTGAATGTAAGAGCGTAATGAGTCTCAGAGGGAGACAGGAGGGTGGTGGGGAAGCTTTCTGCTGCAGAGGTGTAGAGAGGGCCGGTGGACTCGGGTGGACTCGGGTGGGGTGGGGTGGGCTAAGGCAGAAGGCAGGACGTGTCCACCCCAGCTGGAGTGGAGGCCGAGCTGAGGCCCTGGCGTGAGCGCAGTCACTCCTCCCCGGCTCCCCGGGCCCCTCGCCTCTGTCCTCTTGGGTCCGTTAACCGTTCCCCTTGGGGCTGAGGAAAGCCCCCTGCGGGGTGAGGGTGGGGGGCGGACTCCCCAGGAGGCAGAGCCGAGGCGCGCACCCGGGGTCCGCAGGCCTCTTGGGAACTCGGGGGGCTTGAACCCTTGCTCTAGCGGGTGCGTGGAACGTGGCGCGTGGACGCCCGGAGGGTCTGCACCCTGGCGCGGGCGCGCGGGACTCCCCGCTCCCGAGGGAAAGGCCCCGATGTCTGCCCACAGACGGCAGCCGCTTCACGTTCTCTCCCACAGCAGGGGGGTGGCTCCTCCCGGGCACCGGCCCCCTCTGCCGCCCGCCAGCCCGCACCCTCAGTTCGGCGGCCCCCTCCCGCTCTCCTCCACGCACGGCTGCGAGAGGTACCCGGCCCTGAGGAGCCACCGCGCGTCGCCCTACCCCAGCCCCTACGCTCACCGGAACAACTCTCCGAGTAAGTCGACCCCTCGGTGGGCTGGGGCGGTGGGAGGCCCGGAGGCCCTGGGCGAGAGAGCGCTCTTGCAGAACGCCGTTCTTAGCCCGGTGTGTCCCCGCCTCACCCCAGGGGCACCCCGGGGCTCCGCGGGGGCCGGTGTGCAGAAGGACAGATTGCCGAGCCCGGCCCCAGGGCCAGTGCTCCCCTCCAGAGGAGAGGTTTGACGATGCTCTCTTGAAAGCCATCCTGTTGAACTGGGCCCAAGTGGCTTCCCCGGGGAACGCTCCAGCCCTGCACCAGAAGCTGGCCGGGTCTCCGGCCCCACCAGACTTGGGGCTGAGGGCCGGGTACGGGTCAGCCCCTGAAGACCCCAGGCCTCATTCTCTCTAACATTCTGCATGCTCAGACTCACTTCTGTCTGCTGAAAATAGCTGAACACCATAAAGCAATTAAGCAATTACAGGTGATTTGAAGTGAAAGGAAATAAGTCGTTGGAACTCCTTCAACCAAAGGCTAGACTTTGAAGCAGGAAGGTCATATTTATAATTTGCATGGGAAAGGCTGGTTAAAATAACACCTACTTAGATTTCCCTACTTGTAATCTGGGCTGGGGTATAGCTTAGTGGCAGAGCACTAAGACCCTGGGTTTGATCCCCAAGTCAATGGTTGCAGATTTCTGCCAGGCAGTGACTGATGTGACAGTAAAGGAAAAAGTAATTGTATCTGTCAGTAAGTATTTGTCCTGATGACCAGGTAAGCCAGCTAATGGATTCTTTTCTATATTTAATATCCTGTAGACCATTGGCTTTTAATGCTGGCTCTTCCTGGTCGTGTTTGGCTGTTTTCACTGTACTCTGTTGCTGGAGGAGCCCACCCAATGACAACCTCCTTCTGTGTCCCCTAGCCTACGCGGACAACTCGTCGGCGTGCTTATCCATGCTGCAGCCCCACGACAACTGGTCTACCCTCGGAGTGTCTCCGCCCCCCAGCATGCTACCCATGGGCCACAGCTCCAGCCCGCCCACGGGCTCCAGGTACGTGCGTGGAAGGGCCATGCCATTCCCGGACCCACATTGCTTCCCTTTCTCCTGGTCTTTTCTCCTCTGCTGGCTCCCGATTGTGGACCGTGGGCCGGCTGTGCAGCTGGGCTGTCCCTGAACCTCTCAGCGTTGTGCGGGGGAGCTGTCCCTCTCTGTCTGTGCCCTCTTGAGCCCAGAGCATTTACGGGGTGCTGGCATGTCAGGGCTCCTATGACGACTCAGTCTCCTAACATCAGTGAACCTCCATTTTTTTTCCATACATAAAAAGGGGACGCCAAGTAACCCTGGCTGTCTCTTACAGATTGGGGTCAGTAGATGAAGCTTGAAGAAATGATAAAGATCTTTTCCAGTTAGTGAAGTGATTCAGTGAAGGAAATAAGCATATTGGCTTTTCTGTAGATATAGAATCAAAGTCAACAGGTAAAGAATGGTGACTGTTTGTTTCCTTAATGATCAATTTTGTGGTGGGAGAATGGCTTAAAAAATCAAGCGGTGTACGCCACCTTGACAGTAAATGAACTTAAAAAAAAATCAAGCGGTGCACATCCCTCCCCAGGTGTGTCATTGCTCCTCTGTAGGGCTAACACAGTAAGAAACAGCCAAGGTCGACGCCAGCCCTCCTCCCGCGTGGGCGAACGGTGTGCGCTAACCGCGTCAGCCGGAGGCCGCGTCCCGTGGGTGGGACCTTAGAAGCGACACCCTTGGCCACATTTGCCTAAGATCTTAGTTCCTTTTGACCAAGAAATGGTCCTTTAATAACCAGAGCCAAATTGTCTGCTCCTAAAAATAAACCAAACATCTGCCGACAGCGAAATTTCCAAGGGTTGTAGGTCATTGCCCAAGAAGCAGTGTCATGACCGTACGTTGCAAACGGCTTGCGGGGGGCTCCCGGAAGACGGCAAGGCCGCCGGGACTCTGCCTCCGTCACCCGCAAAATGGGATGAATCTGCCTGGTTAGGTTATTAGCCCTTGCCTTGCTTACAAGGTCGAGTGCGGCGGAAAGCCCGGGCATGTCTTGATAAACCACACAGCGACACAATGAGAGGCCTTGTGGATTGTAGCACAGTCAATCAATCAGCCCTCCCTTTCCCCCCGTGTGGTACTGGGGACCCAGGGCTCTGAGCTTTCTAGGTAAGCACTCTTCCACTGGAACCATTACCTAGCCCCTTTTGTTTGTAGTTTGCTTTTGAGATAGGGTCCTCAAGCTTGAGACTCTCCACCCCCCAAGTAGCCAGGATTGCAGGGCTGTGCCACCCACATCTGGCTTAGACCAGAAGATTTCTAACGGAAGGCACCGGTGGGTGGCTCCTGCCTGGCCTGCAATCCTAGCCATGCGGGGGGCTGAGACCTGAGGATCCGGTTCAAAGCCAGTCTGGGCACACAATCGGCTCCCATAAACCACCAAAAAGCCAGAAGACAAGCCGTAGCTCAAGTGGCAGAGCACCGGCCTTGAGGGGTGAAAAAAAGCTAAGGGACAGCTCCCAGGCCCTGAGTGCAAGCCCCCGAGGAAAACAAGCTTCTCCCGGCCCCCTTTCAGGAGGGTTTGTTCTCTGTGGTGGGATTTAATGTAGCGAGTGATCATGCCTCTTACACACGCAGAGGGCGGTGTGCCACATACACGCAGGGGCCGTGTGCCTCTTACACACGCAGGGGCCGTGTGCCTCTTACACACGCAGGGGGCCTCCCGGGTCTCTGAAACTTCCCATTCTGCCTTGTGAACACGGAGCTGCTTTCTGCCAGGCCCGCGGCACTCTGCCACGAGTTGTGCACTGGTGAGCCGCCTTTGTAGTTGCCAATGGGCGAGGCGGCAAAGCGTGTGCAACTCCAGATGTGGGTCGGGCGGTCCCACGGGGAACAGGGGTGCAGGGCGGTGGGATTCTGGGCCCTGCCCCCACGACGGGCCCCCGCGGGGTTCTGGACCGCCGCGCTTTCCGTTTCAGCCAGTACCCCAGCCTGTGGTCGGTGAGCAACGGCGGCATCGCCCCCGGCTCCCAGACGGCCGGCGTGTCCGGTGGGCTGGGGGCCCCGTTCTTCCGCGGCTCCCCTGTACACTACGCCCCCCTGGCCCCCGCCGGCCCCGGCCCGAACCCCGGCTCGCCGCTGTACGAAGGGGCCAGCGCGGTCACAGACATTCCCGACGGCCAGTTCGACGCGGCCCAAGGCCGCCTCCTGGCCTCCTGGACGCCCGTGTCCCCGCCCTCCCTGTGAGCGGCCACGCCCTCTCCCGGTCCCCAGGGGCCTGCGGGGTGGGGTCGGCTCCCGCAGGGTGGCGTGGACGCTCCCGGGCAGAGGAAGAGGAGGCGGCCTCGCCCGCAGCCGTGGGAAGGAGGAGGAGGTGGCCCGGCCGCCACCACGCCCGCGCCACGACGGAGTGACCGCCCAGCTCCTAATTTCCTCTAACTCGCAGTCAGAAAGCCTTCTCCCCGCTCCTCACTCCGGCACACGGGGCCCTGCACCCCCGGGGAGGCCCTGCACCCCCGGGGAGGCCCTGCACCCCCGGGAGGCCCTGCACCCCCGGGGAGGCCCTGCACCCCCGGGGAGGCCCTGCACCCCCCGGGAGGCCCTGCACCCCCGGGGAGGCCCTGCACCCCCGGGGAGGCCCCGCACCCCCGGGGAGGCCCTGCCCTGCTTGAAGGCGGGCTGCGCAGGCTTCGTCTCCTTCCGGTGGCTGATCAGTCGCGAGAAGGGAATCGCCGGAGGACGGCAGGTTCCGCGGGTCTGCCCGTTGGCCTCCCCTGCCCGCTAGAAGGCCTCTACTTGGAGCACCTGTAGCTTCCTGGGCTGGGAAACCAACTGTTTTGCATCTTGACTTCCGACAAAGCAGCCAAAGACAATCGGCAGAAAGCATTTTCTGCAAAAGAAAAAAAGCAAATAAAAGCAGTAAACAAGAGCCGGCTGGGGCGGTGTCTCTTTGTGACTGTCTCCTCGCGACTGTTGAGTAGCTGGAGGTCTTGGGCCTACTCTAGGTTTCCATGCTGTATTTAATCCGCTGGAACGTCTGTGCAATCCTCAACCTCACCGTCCCAAACGGAGGCTGTGCCAAGTGGTTTTCGCGGGGTTGAAGGAGCACTGCGTGAGCGTGAGGGGTGGTTGCCGTAGTGACGGTGTACCCGCACGGGGTCGGGGCAGAGCTGAGGGGTGACGGTGGGGCGGCGGCTCCCCCTGCTGGCGGCGGGCGGCGGGCACCCGGGAGTGCGGGGCCAGGGTGGCCTGGGGCATGTGGGTAATAAAGATGTCTGATGCGGAGGGGGAGGAGGCTCCCCCGCACGCACGGCCCCGGTGCCGCACGCCCGCACTTCCGGCCGCTCGGGAGGCTGAGGTTCAAAGCCGCCTCAGCCGGGACAGCCCGGGGGCCTCTGATCTCCACCCTGAGCCGGTAAACTGTGGAGGTGGAGCCGCGCGGTTCAAGTGGCGGAGTCCCACCGGCGAAGGGACCGCGCCCGGCCCCCCAGCTCAAGCTCTGGCGCTACGCACAACCCCCCCAACCCAAAAGACAGAAAACAAAAGCCGCCGAGCCGGAGGGGCGTTCCCAAGGCAGGGCCACCTCGGACGGGCAGTGGCCTCCGTCTTCTTGAGGGGCGACCTGGAGCGGAAGGGCGAGGGCTGGGTTCTGGCGTCCTTTGTGCTCATCTCGCGACGGGATGCGGTGATTGCAGAGGACTCGTCACGGTTGCCCCCGTCGAAACATCGCCCCACGAGATTCGCTAACGTCGTATTGGAAGGTTACTGTTATTATTACTACCACTGCTGTTGTTATTTTAGTATACCAAATCTGGGGCCCGCAGTGGCCCTGTGGGGTGGCGTGGTGTCTGGCTTGTTCCCGAGCGCGGTGATCTCACGCGGTGGCCTGTGGGGCCGTCGAAGTTCAGTCGCGGTGGACGCGGCTCGGTGCGTCCCGCGGGACCGGGCGCCTGGCTGCGTTCGTTTGGCACAGAGGGGGCCGGCAGGTACTTGTCCTCGCCCGGAGTGATGCCCAGCTCGCGGGCCGCATGAGGGTCAAGGGTCACGGAGCCTGGGCCCGGGGCACGGAGGGCGCTCTGAGTTCCTCTTCACAGACTCCCGCCCTGGGCGCTCGTGGTCTCAGTGCTTGTTTGCTGGTGTGTAGTTTCCTGGTAGTCAGTCCCTTGAGGTGCATGCTGGGCCTCTGGGTCCTCTCTCTGGGTGCTCTCTCTGGGTGCTCCCTCTGGGTGCTCCCTCTGGGTGCTTCCTCTGGGTGCTTCCTCTGGGTGGCTCTGGGTGCTCCCTCTGGGTGCTCTCTCTGGGTGTCTCTCTGGGTGGTTCTCTCTGGGTGCTCCCTCTGGGTGGCTCTCTCTGGGCGTCTCCCTCTGGGTGCTCCCTCTGGGCGGCTCTCTCTGGGCGGCTCTCTCTGGGTGTCTCCCTCTGGGTGCTCCCTCTGGGCGGCTCCCTCTGGGTGCTCCCTCTGGGTGCTCCCTCTGGGTGGCTCCCTCTAGGTGCTCTCTCTGGGTGCTCCCTCTGGGTGCTCCCTCTGGGCGGCTCCCTCTGGGTGCTCCCTCTGGGTGCTCCCTCTGGGTGGCTCCCTCTGGGTGCTCTCTCTGGGTGCTCCCTCTGGGTGCTCCCTCTGGGTGCTCTCTGTGGGTGCTCCCTCTGGGTGCTCTCTCTGGGTGCTCCCTCTGGGTGCTCTCTCTGGGTGCTCTCTCTGGGTGCTCTCTGGGTGCTCCCTCTGGGTGCTCTCTGGGTGCTCTCTCTGGGTGCTCCCTCTGGGTGCTCCCTCTGGGTGCTCTCTCTGGGTGCTCTCTCTGGGTGTCTCTCTCTGGGTGCTCTCTCTGGGTGTCTCCCTCTGGGTGCTCTCTCTGGGTGCTCCCTCTGGGTGCTCCCTCTGGGTGTCTCCCTCTGGGTGCTCTCTCTGGGCGGCTCTCTCTGGGTGCTCTCTCTGGATGCTTCCTCTGGGTGCTTCCTCTGGGTGCTCCCTCTGGGTGCTCCCTCTGGGTACTTCCTCTGGGTACTTCCTCTGGGTGCTCCCTCTGGGTGCTCTCTCTGGGTGTCTCCCTCTGGGTGCTCTCTCTGGGTGCTTCCTCTGGGTGTCTCCCTCTGGGTGTCTCCCTCTGGGTGCTCCCTCTGGGTGCTCCCTCTGGGTGCTCTCTCTGGGTGCTCTCTCTGAGTGCTCCCTCTGGGTGTTCCCTCTGGGTGCTCTCTCTGGGTGCTCCCTCTGTGTACCTCTCTCTGGGTGCTCCCTCTGGGTGCTCTCTCTGGGTGCTTCCTCTGGGTGCTCTCTCTGGGTGTCTCCCTCTGGGTGCTCTCTCTGGGTGTCTCCCTCTGGGTGGCTCTCTCTGCGTGTCTCCCTCTGGGTGCTCCCTCTGGGTGCTCTCTCTGGGTACTTCCTCTGGGTGCTCTCTGGGTGCTCCCTCTGGGTGCTCCCTCTGGGTGGCTCTCTCTGGGTGCTCTCTCTGGGTGTTCTCTCTGGGTGCTTTCTCTGGGTGCTCCCTCTGGGTGCTCCCTCTGGGTGCTCTCTCTGGGCGGCTCCCTCTGGGTGCTCCCTCTGGGTGCTCTCTCTGGGTGCTCCCTCTGGGTGCTTCCTCTGGGTGCTCTCTCTGGGTGTCTCCCTCTGGGTGCTCTCTCTGCGTGTCTCCCTCTGGGTGCTCCCTCTGGGTGCTCTCTCTGGGTACTTCCTCTGGGTGCTCTCTGGGTGCTCCCTCTGGGTGCTCCCTCTGGGTGTCTCCCTCTGGGTGCTCCCTCTGGGTGGCTCTCTCTGGGTGCTCTCTCTGGGTGCTCTCTCTGGGTGCTCCCTCTGGGTGCTCCCTCTGGGTGCTCTCTCTGGGCGGCTCTCTCTGGGTGCTTCCTCTGGGTGCTCTCTCTGGGTGCTCCCTCTGGGTGCTCCCTCTGGGTGCTCTCTCTGGGTGCTCCCTCTGGGTGCTCTCTCTGGGTGCTCTCTGGGTGCTCCCTCTGGGTGCTCTCTCTGGGTGCTCTCTCTGGGTGCTCCCTCTGGGTGCTTCCTCTCTCTACTCCCACAGCAGGTTTGAGAACTCCTCGGGTGGAGCGCAGAGCCCGAGGCGGCGTGCTCCTCCTCCAGGCGCTTGCTTTCCCAGCCAGCTCCAGACTTGGCGGTGACAGAGGATGGCCCTGGGCCCCGTCTAAGACCAAAATCCCCCGGAGATCCCTGGGTGGTGTCGTGTTCGGAGGTCAGATCGTTCCCCATACGCAGAGAGGAGACCTTGCGCCCAGGAACGGGAAGTCTGGCTGGGCTCTGGTGGCCACACCTGTGACCCTAGCTCCTTAGAGGCTGAGATGGGAGGATCGCTGTGCAAAGCCCGTCGGGCCAGGGGAGTCTGTCAGACTCTTATCTGCCCAAACCCCCAAAGCTGTGGCTCAAGTGGTAAAGGGTTAGCCTTGAGTTCAAAAGCTCAGGACAGTGCGCAGGCCCTGAGTTCAAGCCCCAGGACTGGCACCACGAAAAGAAAGGATGTCTGTCCCTGGAGGGAGCACAGGCAGCGCCCCCCCCCCCCCCCCCCCCCCCCGCTTGGCGTCTCCCCAGGGGGCCGCCCGCGGGCCGCTCAAGGGGTTTCTGTGTGCCGTGCTCTTAGAGGGTGAGTGCTGGGAATGCGAGCCATTCCTCACCTAGGTGGGAGAATGTGCTCCTGGAGACGCCGGGGAAGATTCTTGCACCCCAGGGACCGGTGGGAGGTGGAGGGAGAGGCTGGGCGGGGTGGGGGGCGGGGGCTCTGACTCAGGGGGGAGGGGGGGGCTGAAGGACATGGCACGTCTGCATCTTGTCTCCGGGGTTGATTTCTTGGACATGGGTAGCTACAGCTTGAATGGTGGCCTGTAATTAACGTCGTGTGGCGTCTCCTGCAGAGACCGCAGCGGGCAGCGGCGAGACCGGCTTTCATCAGATTTCCATGTCGGAAAAGTGCTTGAGGAAGCTTGTCTATCTCCTAGCACATAGCCGGTGAACAGCATTTTGGATTTAAAATGCCTGCAATGTGCTATTCTATATATTGAGATGAGATTTAAGAAGAAAGAATAATAATCTATTTTTTAAAATATTTATGACTTAATTTGAAACACTTTTGCATGAAGAACATTGTGAGTAGTCACTAAGAATCAATTGTTTATTAGCAGTTTTATCTTGCTTTACCATCCGAAGTCAAATATTTACGGTGTTGTTTAATTATGTGCTTTAAATTTTGGTTTTGCAAACATGGCCGTCATGTGTATGTAAGATTTTTTTTTTTTTTTGGCCAGTCCTGGGCCTTGGACTCAGGGCCTGAGCACTGTCCCTGGCTTCTTCCCGCTCAAGGCTAGCACTCTGGCACTTGAGCCACTGCGCCGCTTCTGGCCGTTTTCTGTATATGTGGTGCTGGGGAATCGAACCTAGGGCCTCGTGTATCCGAGGCAGGCACTCTTGCCACTAGGCTATATCCCCAGCCCATATGTATGTAAGATTTTGCGAGAACGATATTAGCACGACAGTCTAAGACTTAGTGAGTTGTTCATCTGCTTTGTTTTATTTTTGCATTAGTGTCATCCTGGATAGGTATTTCGTGTTCACTCCTATAAATTATGCGCTTAACACTCTCCTTATGTCTTATACTCTGATCGTGTTTAGCATCTTTCTCTAGCATAGATATTTCCTCTCTCTGTTCTTCCCTTACTACCGGTCATCTCTGCTCCTGACAGCCAATCAGAGCTTCATGTCATCGTAGTAAAGAGGTCCGTTAAATGAAAGTGGAAAATCACGTTCACACGCCTGGGAGGCTTTTGATTTTGACAAAGGTCCCGAGACAATTCAAGAAAAATCTCAGCCCCCGGGACCCTGGAGGCCAGGTGGAATCCAAGGAGCCAGCCCTAAACCGCAGACTCCCGCCTCCCACCACTGGAAACATCAGCTTGACGTAGGTCACAGGCTCCGCTGTAATAGGAAAGCTGTCAAACACAGTTTTCATTGTGCAACTATTAAACTTCTGTAATACAAAAGCTGTGAAACAGGCTGGGAACGTGGCCTAGCGGTAGAGAGCTCGCCTAGCAATGCACAAAGCCCTGGGTTCGATTCCTCAGCACCTCATACACAGAAAAAGCCAGAAGTGGTGCTCAAGTAATTTGGGATTTGAAGGAGAAATTCCCTTAAAAATACCCCGAAGTCACAGACTATAAGGGACAAAAAAATCAATATGCTGACTTATTCCAGATTAAATCTTTTGCCCTTCAAAGGTCATTACTCTGAAACTTAAAAGACAAGCTTCAGACTAGGAGAAAATGTTTGTTTACTTGTTTTGTGTTTGTTGCCAGTCCTGGGGCGTGGACTCAGGGCCTGAGCACCGTCCCTGGCTTCTTTTTGCTCAAGGCTAGCACTCTGCCACTCGAGCCACAGCGCCACTTCCAGCTTTTTTTCTATATATGTGGTGCTGAGGAATCGAACCCAGGGCTTCATGTACACGAGGCGAGCATTCTTGCCACTAGGCCAACATTTGTGAAAATATTTACTCACCTTGTAAACTATATACCTAACAAAGGCACTTGCATTGGTAAATTATAAGAAGACAAACAGCCTACATAAATATATAAACACACGGCAGATTTGAACAGACACACCAACAAAATAAGATAAAATAGAAAACCAATAAAAAATGCTCAACACAATTAGTTTATAGAAATGCAAACTGAAACTACTGAGACCAGTACCACCACGCGCTTGTGCGTGCGCACACGAGAGACAGCCGCTGTGATGCACGCACACGCACACGAGAGACAACCGCTGTGATGCACGCACACGTTTACATTCCATGTATGCAAGCGTATCCATACTACACGCATTACACACCCATGCTCATGTAAGTGTATACACATTCCATCCCTGTGTGCCGCACAGGTACACATCTACTGCTCACCGTGTACACACTCACGCACATGTACTGAGTATGGGTAGCCCACCTACATATTCACCTATGCAAACACAGCATATACACATATACAGAAGTGTGCATGTAGGACATGTGCCCGACCGTAGCATACGTGTGAACATACATACATGCTTATATGCGTATAAATATACATCTACCATCATATACCTTTAAACATTCACGTTCATGTATCCTCAAACATATATGCAGCTACATATCCACATAGGAACATTTCAGAGGGAGCTTTTGAGCCAGGCGCTGGTGCTCATGCCTGTAATCCATGCTGCTCGGGCGGCTGACATCTGAGGATTGGATTTGGAGCCAGACCCCGCAGAAAAATCCCTGAGGTTCTCATCTCCAGTTAATGGGCTGAAAGTCAGAAGTAGAGGTGCGGCCGAAATGGTGCAGCACCCGCCTTGAGGGGGGAAAGCCAAGGCGGACGAAGGCCCTGCGTTCAAGCTCTAGCGCCCACATAACACAAAAGGAGCAGCCTTTGCGGCTGAGAACGCATAACGAATATTCATAGCTGATAATTACCACAGTACTCTGCCCTGGTGCTTCTGCCAGCTCCCCTCCCGAAACGCCGAGGAAGAGCTCTTTCTGGACGTTTGGGCAGGCGCCTTTGTGCCAGGCCCCCCCGCCCCCCTCCCCCCCTCCCCAGCTGGCCTGTGGCTCCAGCTCCTTCCCTAGCCAGGACTCAGCTGTGCGCTCCCTGGCTCAGAGTTGGGGGTGGGGGGTGGGAGGCGCCAGCCCCTCCGTGCTTTCTTCAAGCCTGCATATTTGATTCTTCAGAACTCCGTGACTGCAGCAGGAGTCCCACGAAGGCGGGCTAGACTCTGGTGGGAAGGACGGCATCAGCCTTCACCCCTGGACTGCGGGGATCCCTCCCCAGCGCTAGGAGGGGGGGGCAGGTCCTGGCAGAAACGGTGGCCCTGGTCCCCAGCCCCGAGCTAAGACAGAGGCAGCTGCAGGCCCAGCACTACCGGTCTGTCCCAAGTCCCTCCTGCTCCCTGCATGGTTGCCCTGAGTTTGCACTCGCTTCTCCAGCAGCTCCTGCCTGGCACCCAGCCAGCCCCCAGACAGCCCCCAGACAGCACCCAGCCAGCCCCCAGACAGCCCCAGACAGCCCCCAGACAGCCCCAGCCAGCCCCAGACAGCCCCCAGACAGCCCCCAGACAGCCCCCAGCCAGCACCCAGACAGCCCCCAGACAGCCCCCAGACAGCCCCCAGACAGCACCCAGACAGCCCCCAGACAGCACCCAGACAGCACCCAGACAGCCCCAGACAGCACCCAGACAGCCCCAGACAGCACCCAGACAGCACCCAGACAGCCCCAGACAGCACCCAGACAGCACCCAGACAGCACCCAGACAGCACCCAGACAGCATCCAGACAGCACCCAGACAGCACCCAGACAGCACCCAGACAGCCCCCAGCCAGCCCCAGACAGCACCCAGACAGCACCCAGACAGCCCTAGACAGCACCCAGACAGCACCCAGACAGCACCCAGCCAGCATCCAGACAGCACCCAGCCAGCCCCCAGACAGCATCCAGACAACATCCAGACAGCACCTAGCCGTCACCCAGACAGCACCCAGGCAGCACCCAGCCGCCCCCAGCTGCTCCCCCCCCCCCCCGCACCCTTGCTCTCTGCAGGGACGCTGGCAGAGGTGGCCCGCCCGTCCCCCGCTCCCCGCTCTGTGGGCTGGAAGTGATGCTACCGGAAGGGAGAAGGCATTGCAGGAGAGGAGCGGCTGGGACGGACGGCGGGGGACGCAGCGCTCCGCCCGGCTGGCTGGCAGCGGGGAGCGGACGGGGCGCACAGGCGGAGGGCGCCGGCGCGAGCTCGGGTCCTACGGGTGTGGAGTGTGATGGGGCGGGGGCGTCCACGTCCTCTCGTCCTCCCGTCACGTTTCCACGGAAGGGCGGAGACAGCGGGCGCTGGGCCCCAGCCAGCAGGCCGGGAGACCCTGCCGCGAGGACAGCCGAGGGTGGAGGGCTGGAACCGCCATCTGCAGGTCGGGAGGGGAAGGGGCGGCCCCGAGGGCAGGGACGGACCGCACAGGACTCCACGGGGACGAGACCCGGGGCTGGGGTCCAGCTGGGCCCGTGGCCTTCGAGAGGGCGGGGGCACGGCGTGGTCACCTCCAGTACTGCCCACGGCACCGCGTCCCCGCGCGCACGGCCCACGCGGAGGCAACGCAGAGAGAACGGGACGCGTGAGCGGCGTGTGCCGGCAGCGAACTCCGGCGCGTCCCGGCCGCGGCCTCCCCGCCAGTGCCGCCCCACGACGGCCCGGCCTCCCCCCACCCCCCGCCCGCCAGTCCCGCGCTGCGCTGCCCGGGAGCCGCACGATGGCCCCGGCCTCCACCCCTCCGCCCCCGCCCGCCAGTCCCGCGCTGCGCTACCCGGGAGGCCGCACGATGGCCCCGGCCTCCCCCCACCCCCGCCCGCCAGTCCCGCGCTGCGCTACCCGGGAGCCGCACGACGGCCCCGGCCTCTCCCCACCCCCGCCCGCCAGTCCCGCGCTGCGCTACCCGGGAGCCGCACGACGGCCCCGGCCTCCCCCCCCCCCCGCCCCCGCCAGTCCCGCGCTGCGCTGCCCGGGAGCCGCACGATGGCCCCGGCCTCCCCCCCCCCCGCCCGCCAGTCCCGCGCTGCGCTGCCCGGGAGCCGCACGATGGCCCCGGCCTCCCCCCCCCCCGCCCGCCAGTCCCGCGCTGCGCTGCCCGGGAGCCGCACGACGGCCCCGGCCTCCCCCCCCCCCGCCCCCCCGCCAGTCCCGCGCTGCGCTACCCGGGAGCCGCACGACGGCCCCGGCCTCTCCCCCCCCCCCCGGCCCCCACCAGTCCCGCGCTGCGCTACCCGGTAGCCGCACGATGGCGCGCTGGCACTGCGGCCGCCGCCCGGGCCTGGTGCGCTTCCCTGAGCGCCCAAAGCCGCCCCGAGCGAGCGCCCTCCCCGCCCGGCGACGCCCCGGCCGGCGACCCCGGCAGATCTGCAGAGAGCAGAGCGGGGCCCGCGGGCGGGCGGGCGGGCGGGCGGCGGGCTCTGCCCCCGCGGGCCCCCGGCTCCGCCCCCCGCGCCCCCGGCTCCGCCCCCCGCGCTCCCGGCTCTCCCCCCGCGCCCCCGGCTCCGCCCCCGACTCCGCCCCCGCGCGCCCCGACTCCGCCCCCCGCACCCCGACTCCGCCCCCCGCGCCCCCGACTCCGCCCCCGCGCGCCCCGACTCCGCCCCCCCGCGCCCCCGACTCCGCCCCCCGCGCCCCCGACTCCGCCCCCGCGCGCCCCCGACTCCGACCCCCCGCGCGCCCCCGGCTCCGCCCCCCGCGCCCCCGACTCCGCCCCCCGCGCGCCCCCGACTCCGCCCCCCGCGCGCCCCCGACTCCGCCCCCCGCGCTCCCGGCTCCCCCCGCGCCCCCGACTCCGCCCCCGCGCGCCCCGACTCCGCCCCCCGCGCCCCCGACTCCGCCCCCCGCGCCCCCGACTCCGCCCCCGCGCGCCCCCGACTCCGACCCCCGCGCGCCCCCGGCTCCGCCCCCCGCGCCCCCGACTCCGCCCCCCGCGCGCCCCCGACTCCGCCCCCGCGCGCCCCCGGCTCCGACCCCCGCGCCCCCGACTCCGCCCCCGCGCGCCCCCGACTCCGACCCCCGCGCGCCCCCGGCTCCGCCCCCGCGCGCCCCCGACTCCGCCCCCCGCGCCCCCGGCTCCGCCCCCGCGCGCCCCCGACTCCGCCCCCGCGCGCCCCCGGCTCCGACCCCCGCGCCCCCGACTCCGCCCCCGCGCGCCCCCGACTCCCGACCCCCGCGCGCCCCCGGCTCCGACCCCCGCGCGCCCCCGAGCGGCCTGTGCCCCGAGCGGCGCGGGCTGGGTCGCGGGGGCCGGGCTGCACAGGCAAGGTGTGCGTCGGCCTGCGTGTTTGGGGGCCCGCGGGCCCCGTGCTCGGCCCCCGAGGGGTCTGGGGCGCGTGAAGAAGGACCGGTGCCGGGAGGAGAGGGGACCGCGCCTTCCCTTCCCGCGTTCCCTCCCCGCCTCTCCCAGCATTGCACACTGAAACTACCAAGCGAGGACCCGACGAGCCAGCGCTCCTGGCGGGGGGGGGCTGGCCGAGGAGGGGAGACCCCCCCCCGCACCGTGCAGGAGTCAGGCGCCCCCCAACCGCGGCGGTGGCGAGGAGGGATGAGGAGAGCGCAGCCCCTGCGCTCCCCAGCCCGCTCCGCCTCTACTGTCGGCGCTGCCGTCTCCCCCCCCCCCCTCTCCCCCGTCGGCGCGGGGCTCGTCGGGTGTCGCCCAGGGGACACGCAGAAGCCTTGGGTGCTGGGTGAGGCGTGAGCCGGGGCCCCGGGGCTGCCGTCACCTCACGGGGGTGTCCAGGCCGGCTGGGGGGGTGTCCAGGCCGGCTCTGGTGGGGGGGGGGTCCAGGCCGGCTGGGGGGTGTCCAGGCCGGCTGGGGGGGGTGTCCAGGCCAGCTCGGGGGTGTCCAGGCCGGCTGGGGGGTGTCCAGGCCGGCCCCGGGGGCTGCGGGCGTGGACTCCCGGCGCCCTGGGCAGGGGATCCACACGGCTTGGTTCTGGGGTGGGCCAGGCCCAGACCCCCGATGCCATGGGGGGGTGTTTCACGCACGGATACCCAGGGGGCTTTGGAGGCTGTCGGGGTGCAGACCTCAGTGCAGGGGTCTGGCGGCCTGCGGAGCCGCTCCCCCCGAGGTGGTTGGGGGTCCGCCCCGCAGCGTGCCGCCGGCGCCCCGCGTGCACACACACACACGCGCGTGCGCATGCACTTTTGGAGGCCTCTGCCGTGTCCACGCGTAGCACTCGTGGAGGCCTTCCCGGGTGAGAGGCCTCTGCCGTGTCCACGCGTAGCACTCGTGGAGGCCTTCCCGGGTGAGAGGCCGCCTTGTTCCCGCAGCACCGCTGTGACGGGTCCTGTGCGGAGTCCTGTCGAGCGCTTCCCGGCGTAGGGCCCCTCTCGGGTCTCCTGGCCAGGGTGGGGCCCACGGAGACTGCTCCCCGGGAGGGGGCGCGGCTGAGGCCGGCCTGGCCCTGGAAGCCTCCCTCTCTCTCCCTCAGCGCTGCGGCTGGGCTGGGGCCTCTGGCCGGGGGCCTTTGGCTCCGGGGCGCACGCGCTGGCCCAGTGCCTCCTCTTCCCCTGAGGCCCGAGCTCAAGGGCAGGACTCTGCGTTGGCGCCCAGCACTTCTTCAGCCCCTCTTGGCGTGGATTCCTGGTGCTGCCACTTCCTGTCCGTCCTGGGGATGGGCTCGGTGGGAAGCCAGCAGGTGGTTACATCCCAAGGCCGGGTGTGGGCAGAGCCGGGGGTTGCCGTCTGAACGGGAGCCCTGGGCTTTGTCCTCTGGCCCAGGTGCACCCACACCCAGAGTCAGCTGTGATCAGCCCCGGAGGCCCAGTCCTCTGGTCTGGTGTGGACGGAGGCTGACGCCACCTCCGAGTGCTGAGCACCAGACTTGGCCCTTCGTCTCCATCTCCCCCCAGGGCCGGTTCCTGACACTGCTGGAAGGAGGTAAAACCCTAACCTAAACTCAGACTTACGATGTAATCGGAGATAAACGTCTCACAGACTTTCCTGCCCAGGCTGGCTTCGAACCACAGTCTATAGATCTCAAGCTCTTTTTTTTTTTCTTTTTTGGTACTGGGGATCGAACCCAGGACGTTGCACTTGCTAGGCAAGCGCTTTGCCACCGAGCTCCATCCCAGCCTGGATCTCAAGCTCTCGAGTTCCTAGGACCAGAGGCTTGAGCCTCCACTGCCCAGCTAGAGCTTTGCATTTCTGATGGAGCACACCCAGCCCTGGTATTGCTCTATCTTTAGTCCGCCATCTTGAATCCCCGTCTGACGCTCTACTTCTTAAGCTGTGCTTCTAAGCTGGCTTTTTGCTGGCTTTGGAGATGGAATTGCATGGACTTTTCTTCCAGGGCTGGCTTTGAACTATGATCTTTTCATCTTAGCCTCCTGAGTAGCTAGGAATACAGGTGTGTGTTACAAGAATAGGCTCTTATTTCTTCTTGATGGATTCCTTTACTAATATGAAATGACCTTTGCATTTTCTGCATAATTTTGGTTTGAAAACTATCAGACATGAGTTCAACTATGGCTACACATGTTTGTGGTCCTACTGCTAGGAAATTATTTTTCTTACCTTTCCCCTGAAATGAATCTTTGCTTTTGCCAGTGAGATGTGTTCCTTATAGGCAACAGATGGTCGGCTTTTGGTTCTTTATCCAACTTTCCATTCTACGTGTCTTTTTTTTTAATTAGAATACTTTTTTAAATTTAATTTATTTATTAATTGAACACAATTTTTTTGACAAGGTGTTGTGCAAAAAAGGGTACAGTTACATAGTAGGGCAGTGTGTACATTTCTTGTGATATCTTACCTCCTGTTTTTCTTTCCCTTCTCTAGGTCAGGCAGACATATAAACAATATACAATGTATCGAGAACATATACAGGGGATATAGCCTAGTGGCAAGAGTGCCTGCCTCGGATACACGAGGCCCTAGGTTCGATTCCCCAGCACCACATATACAGAAAACGGCCAGAAGCGGCGCTGTGGCTCAAGTGACAGAGTGCTAGCCTTGAGCGGGAAGAAGCCAGGGACAGTGCTCAGGCCCTGAGTCCAAGGCCCAGGACTGGAAAAAAAAAAAAAAAAAAACCATATACGGTAGCCACGTGGCCAAGCCCAAGAAAATTCCCCTAGGGCTTTAAATGTAATGTCGATATTAGACAATATGTCGACAGTAGTCTTATATGAACATACATACCTAGCTTTTGAGCTATTGTATTCCACTGAGAGGTCAATTTTTGACCTTTATATGTTGAGTAGTTGTTTGGTTTTAGTTACATACTGTTGGGTCGCTACCCCAATTCTGTGGGAAATACCATTTGACAAGCAGTTTTTGGTTTCACAGACCTGGTCTCTACTGTCTCTCCGTCACCCCATCTTAACAGTCATATATCAGGGAGATCATGCCCCTTTGTTTTCTGTGTTCTAGGCTTGTCTTGCTCAACATTATTTGTTCGAGTTCTGACCATTTTCCTGCGAATAACAATATTTCACCATTCCTAATCGCTATGACATTCTACGTGTCTTGATTGGAGAATTGAGACCTTTAACACTCCATGTTAGTATTGGGAGGTATGCAACCATCTTGCTCTATTTTGTGGTTTTTGTCGTGTCTGGTTCTTTTCTATTCTTCATTTGCGTATCTGCTTGTCTGGTGAAATTTTCTCCCAGATGTATGTTTTGTGTTATGTTATCTTCTTCTTCTGTGTGCAGGAGGCCTTTCATTATCTCTGAAGTGCAAATTTAGTGGTCTTAGGTTGCTTTAGGTTTTGTTTGTATAGCAAGTTTCTACTTCTCATTTAGTTATGAATGATAGCTTTGCAAGCTAGGCTAATGTAAGTTGATAGTTGTTTACTCTCATGCTTTGACATACATCATTTCTGCTATTGCTGCTTTTAAGATTTCTGTCGAGAAATCTGCTGTTATTCGGATCTGTCTGCCATTGTAGTGAATTGGTGTTTCTCTCTTGTAGCTTTTGGTATGCATTTCCTGTTATCTGTAGTTAATGTTTGGATTGTAAAATGCATATCCTATGTCTATGCTTTGTCCATTTGGTCTTTTCATGGTGTCTAGGAGTTCTGGAATGTTTCTTTTGTATTTCTTCATTGTTTTCCTTTATTTTTAAAAAATGTTATTCTATATCCACCTTGTATTGAAGTCTGAATATCCTGTCTTTCATTTGTTCTATTCCACTGGGAAGGTATCTAACTGTGGCTTCCAATCGCCAAGATGTCAGTCCTTTCCTGCCCGTATTCCTATATCTTTACTGAGTTCCCTTTCCGTGTCTTGGACTAGCCTCTTTACTTCACTTAGCTGTTTATTTTTGTCTCCCTTGAGTTCATTTAGCTGTTTATTTGCATTGAGTTTGATTTAATTTACTTTTTGTTTTTATTCTCTTTGAATTCATTTCATTGCTGGCTTGTATTCTCTCTGATTTACTTGACATGTTTACATGTTTTCTTTCATCTCACGGGTCATTCTTACCATTATTTTTGTGTGCTCATTATTCGAGATTTTCTCTACTTCACTGTTGCTCTGATCTTTTGCGGTGTGATTGCTGACTCTTTCAGATGTAATGTTTGCCTTCTTTTGATATTTCCTGTGCTTTTGCAACTGAAATTTTCTTATCTGGAGTCAAGTCATCGATAGGTAGTTTTAGTCACTCACAGTTTGAGAATTCAAGTAAATCGTCTCCGTTGAAAATGTTCCCTGTTTCTGGGAACCCGGGGTAGTGGAAGCATCGGTGAGTCTTCTCTCAACTAGGAGTAAAAGTCAACAACATTAAACATACCAAGTCAATACCAATCTAGATATTTACATAAAGTAAAAAATAAGGAAATACAATCTACACCACCAGTCAACTGCGTATAAAAGGGATCATGGGGTTTTTTTTTTTATATGACCGAATTGGGGGTTAGCACGGAATGGTTTTGTGTGGGAGATGAACCTTGGGTGACACCGCGGGGGGGTCAGCGGGGGAGCAGAGGAGGAGGAAGGAAGACTGGAAAGCGGTCACCGTGTGTGCCGGAACTCATCCGAATCGTGATGGACGGGGCTACGGCGCTAAAGGAAGACATCCCGGTTCGGGATGGCGACAGGGGAGAGGGGTTGAGCCCGGGGAACGCAGGAGGTGGGCCCACCACCCACACAGACATTTGCAAGAGATGAGGAGAACAGCGAGCACTCCTCAAACGAAGGCCGTCCGGAAGGTCCGCGCCACTGGCTTGCAGGGAGGAGGAGCGGGCCAGTCCTCCCCTCTGCGCCTCCGGCCCGGCTCCGTTTCTGCCTGCGTGTTGGTGTATTCACACGGTCCCCCCTGCCCTGCGTGGCCGTGTGTGGCTCTGGCGTGGTCTTCGGGAGCTGGCTGGGGCTCAGGCCGTGGGGGGGGGAGCGGAGCCCGTGCTGCCCGAGGCCCTGCTTTCACCTCTGGCGTGGTCTTCGGGAGCTGGCTGGGGCTCAGGCCGTGGGGGGGGGGGGAGCGGAGCCCGGGCTGCCCGAGGCCCTGCTTTCACCTCCCCATGCAGCAGGTGCTCCGGCCTCTCAGCCGCCAGGGGTGTTTGAGCTTTGGTTGTCATAGCAACAGCTTTGGAGGGGCAGGTGGCGCCTGTGGCCCCTTCCGACAGCCGTGGGGAAGCTCCCTTTGCCAGAGGGAGGGGTCCCCCACGATGGGCGCAGCGGGGGCTCCTCTCGGTGGCGTGGGGCCCTCTGCTCCACTCAGCCCCTCCCTCCCCGTGGGAAGCCCGCAGTGTCTGCTCACGTTTGCCAGGCGGATGCGTCCGTGCCCGGCCGTGCTCACCCCCACGCCCGCGCCCGTGGGATCCGGTGCTGCTGGAGAATCTCAGCCGCGCCCTTTTCCGGGTCTCGCCTGCGTGTCTGTGACCCGCTGTGTCACCCACAGTGCCCTGGCTCCACTCCCGCAGTGCGGCGGTGTTCTCTGGGACGTCGCCCCTGCCTGGTCCAGCAGCTGCAGTTCTCCCTCCTTGACTCAGGCGAGGCAGGGCGGGACTTCCTGCCGCGTGTTTTCCTCTGTACAGAGGATGCGGTGAGTGCTCCGCGTGGGAGGACGGGGGGGAGTGCTCCGCGTGGGAGGACGGGGCGAGTGCTCCGTGCCCAGGGGCGAGTGCTCCGCGTGGGAGGACGGGGCGAGTGCTCCGTGCCCAGGGGTGAGTGCTCCGTGTGGGAGGACGGGGTGAGTGCTCCGTGCCCAGGGGTGAGTGCTCCGTGTCCAGGGGCGAGTGCTCCGTGTGGGAGGACGGGGTGAGTGCTCCGTGCCCAGGGGTGAGTGCTCCGTGTCCAGGGGCGAGTGCTCCGTGTAGGAGGACGGGGGGAGTGCTCCGCGTGGGAGGACGGGGGAGTGCTCCGCGTGGGAGGACGGGGTGAGTGCTCCGCGTGGGAGGACGGAGCGAGTGCTCCATGCCTGGGGTGAGTGCTCCCGGCCGGGGACGGGCGAGTGCTCCGGCCAGCCGCGGGCGTCTCTGAGCAGGCGCCCGTGGCTGCTGTGTGCAGATGGCGCTCGCCCGCCCGGCGCGTCCCTGACGGTGGAGGTGTGGACGGCCCGTGGGTCCGCTTGGCTCCGAAGGCGGGCGAGCGCCTCTAAGGGGCCTAGGCTTCGTCTCCTCTTCTGGAGGGTGCCGCGGTGCCCGTCGTGTCCTTCTGAGGGCCGTGAGGACCCCCCCGCCCCGCCTGCCCTGCCCCCCCCCCGCCTCCCCTGCCCCCCCCCCCGCCTCCCCTGCCCCCCCCCCCGCCCCCCCCCTCAGGAGCCCGCCCGCTTGTGCTCCCACCGGAGCAGCTGGCGCGTCCCTCACGGGGGGAAGCGCGTGGAGTGAGGTCCCGGGCCCCGGCGCGTGGAGTGAGGTCCCGGGCCCCGGCGCGTGGAGTGAGGTCCCGGGCCCCGGCGCGGCGCGTGGAGTGAGGTCCCGGGCCCCGGCGCGGCGCGTGGAGTGAGGTCCCGGGCCCCGGCGCGGCGCGTGGAGTGGGGTCCCGGGCCCCGGCGCGCGGAGTGGGGTCCCGGGCCCCGGCGCGTGGAGTGAGGTCCCAGGCCCCAGCGCGGCGCGTGGAGTGGGGTCCCGGGCCCCGGCGCGCGGAGTGGGGTCCCGGGCCCCGGCGTGCTCAGCCGCGAGGAGCTCCCAGACCCGCTTGGCTTCTGAAGACTTGGTGCAAAACTCACATCCTGGAACTGAGTTAGACAGCCGGCAAGGCGAGAGAGGCCTCAAGTTCAACTCCATTGCAGCGCAGGTCAAGAGTCTGCCCTTCTGGAAACATCTTCTCTTTGCGTAGTGAATTACACTCATTGTGCCCCCCCGCCCCCCCATCACATAATCGGATGGCATCAGTGCTGCCATGTGTTCTTTCTATCTGGTGCGTCTTCACAGCATAGCAGAAAAGAGGCGACCGGCTTAGTCAGTGTCTCTGAGACAGTGACTCCACTCACACACGCACTGAAAGCCAGGCAAAGAGGGTGAGTAAATCCATCATCCTATGCTTGGCATTCAGCTGTTTTCTGCTGCCTGCGGGCTCTCTGGGCAAGACCGCCCGTCTCCTTTCAGATGTAAAGAAAGCAAAGCCATAACGGATGGGTTTCGGTATTTGGGGAGTGTCTCTGACAGGCGGAGCTGTGCGTGTGTGACTGCACGCGTCACCCGCTGGCGCTGTCCGCTCTTCAGCCCTGTAGTTCTCCTTGCTGAGTCACAGATTGCGGACCACATGGGTGAGCAGTGTGCAAAGGCCACCTCTTTCCTGCTGGAGGAAGACGTTGTGGCAATCGCTGAGTGTGGGGAGGCGGAGTGAGCTGGTGACTGGGGGAGGGGGCGGGGGAGGGGAAGGGGGGGCGGGGCGTGTGGGCAGCAGGCGCGGTGTGAACCTGCTCCAGCTCCAGAAGAGGCTCTGCCAATTGACGTCAGCGGAGCCGCCCGGAGGCGGCGGACCGGCTGGGCCAGGCAACTGCGCCGGTCCACCGGCTCGGCAGCTGCCGGCAGCTAATCCCCCGGGGAAGGAAAGCGGGGACACGGGGCTCCCACCACAGAGGAGCATTCGAATTCGTGCTAGTCCGTATAGAAGCCAGAGAGTTTCATCATTTAAATCATAGCTGCTTATAGTCAGGAGATCAATGCGTTCACGGCGTTTGCAAGTACTTTGTGAGTTCACCTTTGGGGCAGGGGAATGGGTTTACGTTTGTGGAAGGAAAATAGGGGAAACAATTAGTTGAGAGGAGCGTTGGGAGAACGCGCAAAGATCAGCGAGAGGTTGGCTAAGTCACCGGAAGATGACAAGTAATCGCTGGGCACTTAGTATAAACCATGTGAGCACCGGAAAGAAACCAGTGCACCGGACAAACACATTTCCCTGTTCTGTGGGACCTAGCGCCCTGGGAGAGACCCAGAAAAACAGAAGTGACTTGCTGAGCATCGGGGGGAGCACGGAGCAGACCCCGGCGTCGTGGGGGAGCTGGAAGGAGTGCTGGGGAGCAGCGGGGGGGGGGGGGATCTCAGCAGAAGAGCACCCGCCTCCCTGGGGGGGACCCGAAGGAGGCGGAGGAGTCGGGCCTGCGGAGCCGGGAGGAAGAGCGTTCCCGGCAGCGGCAGCACCTGCTGCAAGGTCCCGGGCTTGACCTGGGCGGAGAGGAGCAGGTGCAGCCAGGGGCGGCGTAGGACGCGGCCGGCATGCACCTGGGAAGACATAACACAGCAGCCAGAGGGCAGAGCGCAGGACGCGGTGATGCGAGCTGACCCGCTGCTGTAGAGCTGACCACGGCAGTGGCAGGGACGGAGAGAATGCCCCTCCCTGGATGTGTCCTACTTGAAGGGCTCCCAGCAGAGGAGAGAGACGAATGGGGATGTAGGTGGGATGAGAGAGTGGCAGAGACCGACACAGACACGTGTGTGTGTGTGTGTGTGTGTGTGTGTGTGTGTGTGTGAGAAACATGGTGATGGTTTGGGCCTGTGCTGGTGGAGATAAGTGTTGCCGTCAGCAGAGGCAGCTGATATGGCCGGCACGTAGTAGGTGTGGGCCGGTGCCACCGTCCCAACAGGCGCCGAGTCTCCATCTTCAGGCCAGGAGCAGTTAGGCTGTAGTTAGAGACAAAGAGCGAGTGAAGTCCTGTTAGGGATGTCAGCGGCGGGGCCACGCCTTCCTGGTGACTCCACCGGGTGACTGTGGGTGCACTGTCCCCAGAGAGCAGCGGTGCCGGGCTGTGTGCTTGCAAGGATGACCTCCGCCTTCACCATGCGGAGCATGGAGGACCACCCTGGGGCTCTCCGAAGGGTGTCCGAGGGCCCAGGATGAATAGCTCCATGTCCTCATCCAGACAGCAGACCATCAAGGGCTACTGAGGTGCCACTGGGAATGTTCCAGACGCGCTGAGGAGGAGAGGAGCACTGGAGACCTCTCCAGCCTGCCGGAGGCCCGAGGCCGCCCCAGCAGGGAGACATCTGGGACTTCCCCTGTGGTGGTCGGGGCCCTTCATTCCCGTGGGACCAGGGTGTGGTTCTGACCCAGGGTTGTACATCGCACCTCTGAAAAGGGCCCCACTGACCTCATGGCTTATGGGACAGTGTGGGTTGTGAGATATCTTCATTTGACACCAAAATACTTGTGATCTTACATGACACTTCCCAGGGAGTCTACCATACATTCATAGATTCTAGTTGCTTTAAAACAACAACAACAACAACAACAACAACTCATGGTCTTACACCACACTGAACACATTCAACATGGAAGAATTCACTTAGAGAACGCGCCTTGACAGGAAGTGTAGTGATGAACATGTTTAAAGAGAGCCCAGATTGAGTCACTGGCCATGTTCCTTTCCTGGGAGTATCTCAGGGAAACTCCCCACTCTCCTGGGAGTTCTGACCAATGATGCAAGATGCAGCGCCCCGGCAAGGCCCTGAAGACAATGGAGACACAAAGCTGAGCCTTTCCCGAGCTTGGGACACGAAGACTTTCCTACCAAGGGGAATAAGAATGCCGGACCGTCCATGGGAGACTTAGAAAAGTAATCATGGGTGAAAACAAGCCCTACATCCAGAAAACCTGAAGCTGATGTGTGGGGTGTCCAGAGGACCATTGGTTCACTATGTGGATAGTGAATGTGCCAGAAAAGCTCTTCCCAGCCGAAGTGAGGTATCAGTGGCTGGGTTTACTCTTTCACCCGGCTGAGAGACTTCAGAGAGAGGCTGCAGACATTGCTCAGCAGGAGGAATAGAATTAGAACACGGGGAGGAGGACAGTTGGAGATCGGTAAGTTCTCTGGCTCATCACTCTGCCCGGAGAGCGCTGTTGTCTGTCCTGCCGGTGTGGGGAAGTGCACCTTGGGCTGGGGGAGGTCAGAGCGTCCGGGTGCTGCTGAGGTGTGGGTGCGGCGTGTCCTCTAAAGGCCCAAGGTTTCCAGAGCAGTGCAGCTGCGAGGCGGAGCCACTGCAACAGGTGGGGACCAGTGCAAGGTCGTCCTTGCAGCGTGGAGGACTCGACCCCGGAGGCGTTCCCGGGAGCCCGCCGTCCCATCTTCCTCTTTGGCTTCCTGGGTTATTTCCAAGAAAATAGGAGTCAGCACCTGAAGACAGATAAACCAAGAGAGGAAAAAAGCTAGAAATGAAAAGGAAAAAAAAAAAGGAGAGAGAACTGGCAGCAAAGGAGATTACAAAGATATAAGCAAGCTGCATGTATTCACAAAGGAAGAGCTGAGTACAACCATGATGTAGAAACGAAGACACGCAAGAGGTAGAAATTGGACTTGTAGAGGTGGGAAATGTGGTATTTGAGGGTATGTAGACACTGGGCGGGGCGAGTGACAGCAGACCAGAGAGTGAGGGTGTGAACAGTAGTGAGCTGGAAGACATAATGGTAAAGACTTGTTGGAATGGAGATAACCCAGAATTAAAATGAAACAAGCAAACAAAAAAGAGCATCACTGGCTTACAGAAATGGCTCAACTACTTAGTGTAGAAGTAGGTACAGTCTCCAAGGTGAGGCGGGAAAAGTATTTGAGTAAAATAATAGTAAAACAGTTTGCAAGTTTTGGAGAAACAATAAACTCACAAATATCTGAAGCTCAACAATCTTCAAGAAGGTTGAAAGCGAAGGAAGGAAAGAAGGGAGGAGGGTATACATGATTCTGCAGAGATGCATCATTGCTTCAAAGCAGCTACAAAGAGAGGTGCACAGTAGCCAGAGAAAAAGTACACACCTTAAGAGTGACGCTAGACGGCTTCTCTGAAAATATGAAAGCACAGAACAATGGAAGTTACCATGAAAATAATTAGAAACAGAAGTCTTTATAAATGAAATTAACTTTTTCGAAATTAAAGATAGACAAAATCTTTCAGAGAAACCAAACTTGAGAGAACTCATCATTATCAGGGAAGGAATTTAAGAAATGACGAAGGAAGAATTTCAGATAAAAAAGTATTTTTAGATAGGAAAGAAATCTAATCAGATGAGTAATGTTTGCCCCCATGGTAAATATGTAAAGCTGAATGAGATTTTTCTCTTTCTCTCTCTCGTGTTTTTTTTTTTTTTCAAAACAGAATCGACAGTTTGAAGCAAAACTACTACTAACAGAAAAAGGGTTTATATAGATATAAAGTAAACGAAAGCCACAGCCCAAAGAAGAGGAGCACGGATGCAAGCAGACGGCTGCTAGGGTCTCACAGAGCACACAGAGTAGAATACTATTATTTGAAGGTAGATTGTAGCAAGTTCAATATGTGTATTGTGTTAGTTTCCCATTTCTGTCAACAAGACAGCAAGAAAAATAGCAACAAAATTTGAGACACTAAAAAGAGAGAGTTTATTTCGGCTCACAGTAAGGCTCCAGCCCATGCTCCTGGTCTCGTTCTGACGTACTGAGATGGACAGATCTGTACTTGAAGACTGATAGCAAGCTACTGGGAGCTCACGTGTCCTTCGCACCAGACGCTAGGGCCCTAACGTGGGCGGGCAGGGTTGCCAGCAGACTAAGGCCTTCCTCCTTCGTGAGCATCCAGTCTCCACCCAGGGCAGCGAGATGCTCAGCCCTGCTTGGTGCTCTCCACCCACCACGCTTTGACTTGTGATTTGCTGCTTGGAGGCGAGCTTAGCTGTGGGACTGTCAGACGAGAGACATCTAAATTGGTTCAATTTGGGGTTTTCCAACTACAGTGTGGTTTATCAGGTTATTGTTACATGTACTTTTGAATTATGACATAACCATCTCATTTAACGAGGAAGTATCTGTAGATGCTATTATTTCCCTTTCTCTTCTGTTGTTTATATGTTTGCTTGTTGGGACAAGAACTTGCCACATAGCTCAAGCAGGGCTTGGCTTGACATGTCGCCCAGGCTGGTCTTCATCTCATTCTCCTCCTGCCTCAGCTTTCCAAATCCTAAGATTACAGTGGTGTGTCACCAAACCCTGTTGTTTTTTTTTCTTATAAATTAACATTTATGATAAACTTAAATTTATAAATTAGGCATAATCAGAGATTAACAATAACAACAAACTGTAATAATAGTTATATGGATTTTCTTTCCATGGTCTATCTTCTATCTCAATTGCCATGGTGGGTAGTATATAAAACAGATATGCTGGACAAAGAAGTAATTGACATTCTGAGTGGGACACAGTAAGAATTTGCACATAGCAATGTTAACGTGAAGACACCGCAGTACTATATCTGTAAGGCATCTTCTCGCACTTGTTGCTGAAACCAAGCAGTGCCTCTTGTACACACACACACACACACACACACACACACACACACACACACACAGAGCTTGTCTATTCTCTCACCCACTCGGGCAAGCACCCGGGCTCTCAGGGATTCCTTCTGTACCAGGCGGAGGTGGAGCTTGGTTTTGATCTTGGAGTAGCCTTGGCAGAGTGGGCCCTGTACTACTTGACAGACCCCACAGCAGTGGTCCAGGGTCACACCGTACCTCTGGAGAGGTAAGTGAAGGTCTTGCTTCCCTCCTGTGACCGTCACTTTGTCTGAAATACGGCCTTTCTATCAAGTCAAGATGAGGTGATCTAGTTAAGGGAAGGCCATTTTTTAGTAGGCTTCACTCATCCTCTCCACCCCAAACCACCAAGGACTCAGGTTTGCTGGGGAACATGAACACAGGGGCTAGCTCAGAAGCAAGAAGACTACAGGGAAGGGCCACCATTTTACATCTTTTAACTTCAATTTCCTGGGGAGGGAACAGGAGGTGTTTATCCTTTTTCCTGTTTCTCCCTGTTTGCTACAACTTTTGCCTTGTGAGACTTCTTGTTGTGAGACGCCCCAAGATGCTCTTCACAAGTGGATCTCAGAGCCTGGGACTGTTCTGTACGATTTGGGAAGATCTCTGTGAGTATTGGTTATGGACCATTTGTAACTATTTTTGTGCTCCACATCTCTTATCTCTCACACAGAACAGTGTGCCAGAAAGCAAATGTTAGCACACTTGAAGCTAAGTGGTGCAGCCCTGCAGAAATCACTGAAAATAATGAAATTGTGAATGCAAACATTGCATTTTAAAATAATGCTCCTCAAAAAGACTTAAACAGTGCTGGGTGCCGGTGACTCACGCCTGGAATCCTAGCTATTCAGGAGGCTGAGATCTGAGAGTCAGATTCAAAGCCAGCGCAGGCAGGAAAAGCCTGTGAGACTCTTATCTCCAACTAACCACCAGAAAACTGGAAGTGGAGAAGTGGCTCCAAGTGGTAGAGCGCTAGCCTTGAGCAAAAGAGCTCAGGGACAGCACCTAGGCCCTGGGTTCAAGCCCCACAGCCAGAAGAAAAAATTCAACAGGGACACAGCAAGACAGGCAGGATTGTCAAGAGATTCGTGTTGCTTGGGTAGGAAACAAACAACTGACAATTCCAGAGAAGTGCATTTGACTTTCTTTGGGTTAGTCGTGGGGCTTGAATTCAGGGCCTGGGCCCTGTCCCTGAGCTCTTTTGCTCAAGGATAGTACCACTTTGAGCCACTCTTTTGCGGATGTTAACTGGACATAAGAGTCTCCCGGGCTTTCCTGCCCAGGCTGGCTTCAAACCCCGATCCTCAGATCTCAGCCTCCTGAGTAGCTAGGATGACAGGCGTGAGCCACTGGCGCCTGGCAACACTTTTTGTGTACATTGTTAAAATTACCTTTAACTGACTTTTCATCTCATCTGATCACCCGATCACCCGTGGAATCCGTGAAATCTCCCGTCTTCCCCGGTCCCCTCCTTCCTTCACCCGGGAAAGCATTTATTGCAAGGCCCCTGGACGCTGCGTCCCTGCCCGCTTTGTCCTGAATCTCCTCCTTGTCCTTCCTCTGATCAGAATGAGTTTGCATGAAGAGCCTCCGGCAGCGCCTTGGCCGGGCAGCAGAGCTGGCTGACCCCAAGGGTCGGAGCCCAAGGAAGGTACTAGAAGACACGGAACTATGGGGAAAGGTACCGGTCGGTGCATTTGAGAATAAAGCATACGTCGCATCTATTTCTGTCCACTGGGATTTTTGTGTGTCCGTGCCCCGGTGTGCCTGTGTCCCCCCCCCCCCCCCCCGGGCTGGCTCCAGGCAGCGCGTGGCGCCTCCTCGTGCAGCCTTGGTGGCAGGATTTTCTCTCCGGGCCCGGCTGCAGGCGGCATCCATCCCGTTCCCTGCGCTCCGCCATGGCCCTGTGGCCCCGGGGCTCGGTCTCGGCTCCGGCCCGAGGGCCAGCGCGGCGGGGAGGCGCCTCCCTCCCCGTCTTGTCCTGTCCCCCGTCCCCAGCCTGCTGCCACGGATGTCGGCACACACCTGAACACACTGGCACCACCCCCTCCACCCCCGCCCCTCGCTCCTGCAGCCGCGAGAGAAGGGCCCGCAGAACGGCTGCTTGTGTTTCCTTCAAGTCAGCTTTCTCTACAAGAAGTCACTCTGCGGTTGGATCCATTCTAATTTCTTTTATGCAACCCCCGGGCAGCCTGCCATGGAGCCCCGCTAGTGGAGCCCACGAATCCACATCGCATCGCACGATTCCTCTGATCGCACCTGACCCAGGTTTGCGGAGGAGCCAGCAGCAGTCCTGGAATAAGGGCTGAGACGTGACGTGACGGATGACATTTGACCTGAGTGTTAAGACGCTGGTGCTCACCGCCTCCCCCCACCGCGGAGTAGCGCGTCCAGAACAAAGACAATCGCCGCAGTGTCTGTGGCTCACATGCTGACCACACAAAGGAACACGTCTGGAAAGCTTCTCTTTCCCAGCGGCTTTGCTCGGGGCTTCTGAGTCACCTGCCCCAGACCTGGTCCCTCCCCCCTGGCAGGATGGAAGAGGGCGAGGGATGGGGACGAGGCCGCTGCCGAACCCACCATCGCTTTAGCTGACAATAACCGGCTTGTTACCATTGCGGTTTGAAGCCCGCCCAGGCAGGAAGGTCTGTGACACGACTCTCAATTTCCAGTCCCAATGACCTGCAAGTGGAGCGGCGGCTCCGTTGTAGAGAGCCAGCCCTGAGCAAGAAAAGCTAAAGGGCAGCATCCACGCCCTGAGTTCAAGTCCAGGTAGGGGCACAAAGAAAAACTATTATGAGCACACCAAAAAATTAGGCCAAGTTCATTTATTTATGTATTGAGTCGATTGTGGGGCTTGAACTCTGAGCCTGGGTGCTGTCTGCGAGCTCCTCAGCTCAAGGCTAGCGCTCTACCACTTCAGCCGCAGCTCCACTTCTGGTGTCCTGGTGGTTCATTGGAGACAAGAGTCTCAGGGACTTTCCTGCCCCCAGCTGGTCTGCGCTGAGCCTCCACCCTCAGTTCTCAGCCTCCTGAGCAGCTGGGATGACAGGTGGGAGCCACCAGCGCCCGCCCATGTTTCTCAGTGCAGCTGGCAGGTGGACCTCCAGGCACCCAGGGGAATCCCCCCCCCCCCCAGGGGTTGGTGCTGGAGCAGAAGGGGTTTAGAAGTGACGGGACGGCTCCCAGCCCCCTCCTGAGCATGCTGCACACACCTGGCTCAGGAGAAGTG